>NW_003852611.1:2010967-2031057 GCF_000181295.1 Otolemur garnettii | reverse complement strand
AAAAAAAAAAAATAAAGTTACTTTATCTCAGTGGTGATCAAAGTAGCACCAAGGAAGGAGAAAAGGAGGAGGAGGAGGAAGAGGGAGAGGATGAAGACAGGAGAGCTTAGGATGACTCGGGGGTTTCTAGATTTGGAATGGGAGGATTATGGCACCACTAACTCATTGAGGGAATACAGGCAGAGGAACCAGCTCAGAAGGGGTGGTAATCCTAAATTCAGTTTTGGTTATGCTGAGTTCGCAGTAATAATAATAAGCAGCAACTTGGGTGGCAAGTTGTGGCTCAAAGGATTAGGGCACCAGCCCCATATGCCGGAGGTGGCAGGTTCAAACCCAGCCCCGGCCAAAATCTGCAAATAATAATAATAATAAGCAGCAACAATAATCAACATTCATGGTATGTATCAGGCTCTGTGATGAACCTGTTATGTTCAGTATCTCCAGTCCAGAAGATGCAACTTCCTTCCCCCTATAGTCTAACTATCGCTTACCATGCACATCTCTGATCAACATTCACATTCTCTGAGAAGCCTTCCTGACTAAAGTTATCCTGTGCTAATTGCTCAAAGCTGTGGTTCTTAACCCTCACTAATCATTATAACCACCCGGGTAACCTCAAAATATGGGTTCCTGTACTCCACCCTAGAGAGTCTGGTTCAGTGGGTCTGTGGTTGGGGCATAGGCTTTGGAACAAGTTAGTTGTAATGGTTACCCAATGTGGAAAATTACTGACTTATTTTATTTATTTATTTATTTATTTATTTTAGTTAGAGGCTCACTTTTCACCCTTGGTAGAGTCATAGCTCACAGTAACCTCAAATTCTTGGGCTCAAGCGATCTTCTTGCGTCAGTTTTTTATTTTTAGTAGAGACAAGATGTCACTCTTGCTTAGGAACTCATGAGCTCAAGTGATCCATCCACCTCGGCCTCCCAAAGTGCAGAAGATTACTGTCCTAAAGACAGTCCAGGAAATAGAAAATCAAGCAAATTGGAAAAGCAGCTAAGCAGCCAGAATTGTTTCTTTATTCCTTTGTGACACTTGAGAATCACTTGGACATTGATCTCTGATGTCCTTTGGTTTTCTGCAGTCTGCTGCTGTGCCTTTGCCCCATCTGCCAAGCCCTCCCCTACCTGCTCAGTTTTACCTATCTGGACTCTTAGGCTTCTGCTGCAATGTCTGCCACTCTCTCTGAACCAGGCTCCTTTCCTGACTGTAGCTTATTAACTGTGATCTTCCCAGATTCCCGACTTGCCTTCTCCTGGAACCTGATTATATTCACAGGCTTCTGATCCTGCCATCTCAGGATTCCTTCCTCTGCCCTGTTTACTCCCAGCAGCTCAGATCTTGAGACTTGACAACTCCATGGCTTTGGATCACCTCAGCATGGACATTTTTCTAGCTCCCTGCATCTTGCCCTTTCTCTACTTGTGCTTAATTAAAGTGAGTCTCCAGTGTTTAGTACAAATGTAGCCAATTATTTCATCTCTACCATAAACCACTTGAAGGCAGAGCTCAGGTTTTGACTGTCTGATTTTTCCATCTAGCTCTTAGAACAGAGCTGGACACTAAGTAGTCTACCAGTAAAGGCACTGGATTTAATTTATAAACCTATGAACTGATGCCAATTGGAGAAAGTTTGGGTTTCAGAGATGATGAAGGACCTGGCTGGCTGTCCCTCTATCAGAACATCTTTATTGTTCTCATCTAATTCCAGCCTATGTTTAATTATCTGAGCAGGACTGATTGCTGTTTGAGGTAATATTGCCCTGTTAAGTATTGATCAGATTGTTCCATCAGCATATAACTCTGTTAACTTGAGGAAGGAGAGAAGATTATTTCTAAGAGAAATAAAAAAGCCTCATGCTCTTCTACCTGGTCACAGGTTGTTGGAGAACATGGTAAACTGATGGGGGAAACCCTCTCCTTTTCTTATGCCAAGTCCAAACTATTTGCTGGTCTCCTGCTGCCCACAAGCCCTCTGGCCTCCTACTGTGATGACCTCCCAACATGAGAAGCTAACTTTTCCCTTTTCATTTCCCATTCCCTCCAGTAACCTTACAGCTTCTTAGGTGATGGCAACTTAACACACCACCCTTCCCAGAGCACTATGCATTTTGAAAGAAGCTGCTCAGAGACCCCTAAACAGTTGGAAATTCTGGAAATAAGGAAAGAAAATAGAGGGAATCATTTTTGCTTTTTCCCTTGAAAGAGGGAGATGTGGCCTTCCCAGTGCCTTCAAACCACATCATATTCAGTGCAGCTCTTTAGGCCATTAAGTAACAAACAAGAAAACAAAACAAACAAAAATCCTCAGTAAAAGACCACCTGCTTTTCCAGTGTAAGTCAAGCCTCTTAACTATACAATGAGGCTTGAAAAAGAAATGAAATTTGCCAAGTACTACCCACAGGAAGGCCTAGAACCCAGGCCAAATGAGAGTTGTTTGTATTTGCAGCTCTCATTCTCCACCACTGTCTCTGCTAAATGTTGATATGGTATATTTAGTATTTTTCACAAGTAGGAGAGATATAGGAAAGTTTTACTTTGCAGATGTTCCTATTGGAATCTAGAACAAAATGCTACAAGAATATATGCTAATGAGTAGGATAGGGTAGAGCAAGGACCTGGGTTGAATGAATTGAGCCTGGCAGCTGGATCAATGAAGTGCCCACACAAAAGCAAATGAAGGTTTGAGAAGCCTGGATTGAGAGAAGGTCAGAGTTAGACTTCCTTTTTAGAGTTTTCTTCTCCTTTCTTTCTTTCATTTTTTTTTTTTTTTGAGACAGCCTTGGTTAGAATGCAGTGGTGTCCTCAGAGCTCACTGCTATCTCAAACTCCTGGGCTTAAGCGATCCTTCAGCTTCAGCCTCCTGAGTAGCTAGGACTACAGGCCTGGGTCACTATGCCTGGCTAATTTTTTATTTATTTATTTTTTGTGGCATCAAAGGGTCTCGTTATTGCCCAGGATTGTCTTGGCCGCCTGGGCTCAAGTGATCCTCCCACCTTGGCCCCCCAAAGTGCTAGGATTATAAGTATGAGCCACCATACCTGGCCTAGAGTTTTCTAAGTGCTGCTGGATTAACTTGAGAAAGGAGTTTTGAAGGAAGACTTCCTCTTGGATTGGGCCAGGGCATCTTGGGTAAAGCTGCACAATCCTTATGGGTGACTAAGAGCCACATTTCCCAGTTACTGCAATATTTAGCAGGATGAATAACCAGCATTCTTATTTGATGGTTTTCTAAAGTTTCCTTTATCATATTGTGGATTACAAGTGAACCAAGCCTTATTATCCAATTTCAATTTCCTTCTGCAGAGTGGGGCAACAGCTGAGGTCTGTTCCCATCACTGGAAGAGTGGAGAAGACTAAGAGAACTATGATTCCTCCTTTGCTCCTCTGGTTTAAAGAGAGTGAAGTAGAGGTGGGGACACAGTTAGAAAGTCAGCCTTGGGTGTAGTTTCTTTTGAAGAGTGAAGTTTATACTGATGGACCTGGGCTATGTGCAACAGAGAACTTAGAAGACTTTTAAGCCTTTTGTGTGTCTACTGCCTAGGAAATATCTAAGGCATTTTCCCTAATAATGCCATTTTCCCTGCCCTTTCCTTTCTTGAACACTGTTCTTTCCACAGTCTCCAGTCATAGACAGAAGACCGCAGAGAGCCTCTGGCTGCCAGGCTGTCTGCATTGAATGCACAGAAGCACTTCCGTGGGTCTTCCTCACCCCTGCTTCCCCAGCTGAAATGGTGTATCAGAGTACTGTACTCACCAGTCCATTTCAAATCAGAGCTGATTAACCCTGAGCCAAGGTTTGAATCTCCTCTCTTTCTGGAAGCTGGGAGAACAGCTCACTGGTTACCAGGCATGGCAGGGGTGAGAGACACAGCAGGGCTCTTCCTCAGCATTCAGAGTCATCTTTGACCAAATGTCCTACAATCGTTAGGAGTAAATCACAGGCTTCCTTGACTGGGTAAAGTAAGCCACACACCACCCCGGATGACTCACCTGGTAAACAAAGTGGAGTAAGGCAGGATGAGGCAGAGAAAGGACGGAGCAGAGCCGTGGGTATCATCTGTCTTGCTGAACAGAGTCTCACCTGCAGTGTCACACTGGGCGTAGACTGCTATATCTGCTGCCACAAGGGACGAGCAGATGGGGGAGTGACATAACCTGGCAACCAGGACTAGATATAGAAATACAGACAAGAGGCTAGAGGTGGTTTTTTGAAGTCAGCATGAAACAGAATTTATTCAGAAGCACACCCGTACTTCCTGAGATTTTTGAACAGTTGAAGCAGAAAAGGTGCTGAGCAGTCGCCTTAAACTGTCAATAACCATGAATCAAACATTCATGAGTTCAAAATCAGAATACAGCATATATCCTTGAAGCTGAGTCTGAACCAAGGCTGACATCCACTTGAGAGAGTTGCTTGTTCTAGAGTCTTCCTTAAGCTAGCAAGACCTGAAACTGCTTATGTATATATCCATGGAAATATACCCTTTGGTTAAAGTACCTGTTTCAGTGTTTTTTTCTTTCTTCATGATGACTTAGCTAACTGGAATGATTTAGTGCCAACTCAGCAGGGAGTTGAGCCTGGGCTGGTTGGTTTACACCAGGGCCTGTCTATGAAGAATTTGGATTTGACTGTAACAATTTGTTGAGTGGACCCAGTAACCTATTTGAAATTTTGACAAAATGAGTTTTGGAGTTGCCTTCCTTCAATGCTTTTCTGAGAGCATCTGAGAGTAGGGAATGCTTTTCTAACATTCAAAAAGTCTTAAATCTTTAAATTAATGGCAGTAATTATCTTGGACAAACCCCTGAGTGGCACGCTCTGTTTAAGAAAGGGTATTCATCACTAAGATGTGGGAGAAGAAAGTAGTGTGCAGGGAATGGACAGTAGAAAAGTTCCAGAAACCTCTTTAGCTCCAAGGGCCTTAAGAAGAACTAAGAAAGATGTTCCAGTGGGAAGCTCCAGGCATGCCTAAAGGCACAAGCAGAGAAGAATAAAGCAAGAGGATGAGAGAAAAATGATAGGGAAACAGACAAATCCCAAAGACAAGGCAGAGAGAAAGTGGTGCATATGGGTCAAGGGCCACCCAACATGCTGATAACTTAGAATTTTTTCTTTGCCTCAGGTTCTTGGGGGCATTTGGGACTTACAGTTGGTCTGGGACCTTGATGTTCTCCAAATGTTGATAATGTTAATGTAAATCTATAGTCTGACTCTTTAAAATGTCTGTTGAATCTGCCATTTTCCATCAGTGCACCACCACCACCCCAACTTGACATATTCATTCGTTCAACAAATATGTGTGGAGTACCTCACATACTTGCACACCAACGAAGAAAACAGATAAAACTCCTTCCTCTAGTGGACTTTACATTCTAGAGGGAGAGAAGATAATAAAACTTAACAGTAGATAATTTCAGATCATGGTGTTACAAAGAAAACAGGAGTATGTGATAGGATGACACACAGTGTGCATGTGTATGTACATACTTACATTAATTTAGTCTGGATAGTAACAGGAGCTGTCTTGAAAGGTTTATGTTGCTATAAAGGAATACCTGAGGCTGGGTAATTTATAAAGCAAAGAGATTTATCTGGATCATGGTTCTGCAGGCTGTACAAGAAGCATGGTACCAGCATTTGCGACATGAGGTTTGGAGGGTCATATATCAAAACTATAGCAGAAGGAATCACCAAAGAGGTGACATTTGAGCAGAGACTTGAATGACAAGAGAGAGCCAGCCCGTCAAAGATTGACGGGAAGAACACTTGGTGTATAGTGAAGAGCAAGTGCAAAGGTCCTGAGGCAGGAACGAGTTCTGTGAGTCTGAGGAACAGCCGGAAGACCAGTGTGGCTACAGATGATTGGATGAGGTCAGAGAGTTGGACGGGGGCCAGAGAAGCCAGAATTCTGTAGGCTCTGGAAGGAATTTGGATTTTATCTAGAGAGGACTGAAGCCATTGGTGGGTTTTTAAGCAGCTATTACATGACATGGTATATGTCTATTTTTTTTTTTAAAACTCTGTTTACTATGAGAGGAATGAATTGTAAGAGGGCAAGACCCCAGACAGAAATGCTAATTTATAAGCTATTAGGAAAGCCCATTCTTCCTTTGTTTCTTTGGGATGCCACACCATTCTCTTGCTCTTTTTCTCTCCTCCCTCCATTCTTCCCCTCTCTGACTCCCTGCTCTCTGCTCTCTTCTCTCTCTCTTATTCATTCTCTTACCCTCACTCTATTCCCTCTCTAATATAAAATAAACTTACACTTTAACAGGCAAGAGAGAATGGGACTGGGACTAAGTAAGGTGATGGGAGTTGGAGATGGATATGGAGGATGTAGGTTTTGTTACGAGTGCACAGCTGGCAGTTCTTTCAGATGAATTACATGCAAGATAAGGGAGAACGAGAAGAGTCAATGATTAACCTGTGCAACTAACTAGATTACTTGTGCTACATTTACTGAGGTGGAAAAATCACCCACCATAGTAGTGGGGGTTTGGTTTGCGGTGGGTGAGGGGACCAAACTACCTTTTGGGACGTATTAAGGTTTGAAGATAGAAAGAATTTCTGAGAAAGTGTCAGTTAGGCAACTGGGCATAAGAATTTAGACCTCAGTAGAGAAGTCAAGCCTGGAGATAGAAATTTAGAAGCTGTCATTTAAAGCTGTATGGTTGGATAAGGTCACTATGGGTTAGCAAGTAAAGATAGAGAAGAAGAGACAGTTGATTGGTACCAAGTCCTGGTTAGGACCTTCATTTAGAGCAGTGATCTTCAGCTGGTGTGCCATGCACACTTGTGTGTTGTGAGGGGATCTTAGGTGTGCTGCGAAAATTTTTAAAGATAATTAATCAAATTATTTTCGAAAGAAGTTGAAAGCACGTAAGTATGTTCTTTTCTTCTTCTTTTTTTCCATCAACATAATTTAAGTGTGCTGTGGAAGTTTAACTATAGGTTCAAGTGTGCTGTGAGATTAAAAAAAAAAAAGGTTAAAAAACACTGATTTAGAGGTTAAGCCAATAAGTGTAACAAGCAAAGGATAATGAGAAAAAGCTGTCACTGAGGTATGAGTAATACTAAGATGATGTTCTGGACAACAAGAGAAAAGAACATTTCAAGAAAGAGGGATTGTATTTTCCCAAGAGGACCATAACAATAACTCCGATCCCACATACTTTAATTATGACGTCTCCTTTCCCTTTGAACCTGAGTGGACTTTTGTGATTACTCTGACCAAAAGGGCTTGATAGAAGTGACATTATGTGACTTCTGAAACTAGTTCATAAAATATAATTCAGATTCTGTTTGGCTTTCTTTCTCTTAGTATGTAAGCCATTGGAGCACTGAGCCACCATATCAGAAATCTGCTGATCCTAACACTGTCATGCAGGAGAAACCACGTGAAGAAGCCACACAGAGATGAGGAGAGATGTCTAAGGAGACCAGATGCCCCAGTCCTTAACTGAGCCTCCCTAGAGCTGGTACCAGACATATGAATGAATAAGCCTTCAGATGATTCCAGCCCTACATGTCATCTGACTGCAACTGTGTGAGACGCGAGAGCTACCTGAGTTACTTCTGAACCCCTGACCCTCAGAAATTGGGAGAGATAATAAATGACTGTTGTTTTCAGCCACTACATTTGGGGTGGTTTTTTTAATTCAGAAATAATCACAGCAGGGATGAAGGAAAAAATGATCTATTGCAGTTGGCAGCATGGAGGTCACTGATGACATTAGCAAGAGCAGATTCGGTGGAGTCCAGAGATGAAAGCCCAAATGAAGTGGATTGAAGAGAAAGTGATAAAGTGAGAAAGTTGAAACAATGATTGTAAATGATTCTTTCAAGATTTAAGTTAAGGGGAGTGAACACATGGGATAGTAGCTAAAGGTATCAGAGTAAGTTTTTTTCTTTTATAAAATGACAGATACAAGTGGTGCCTGTGGTTCAGAAGGGTAGGGCGCTGGCCGCATATGCCAGAGGTGGCAGGTTCAAACCCAGCCCTGGCCCCCCCTAAAAAAAACAATGAAAAAAAACCTAAAATGACAGATACTTGAGCATGTTTATATGATGGTGGAGAAAACTTAGAAGAAATAGAAATCAACAATGTAAGAGCAAATGACTCAGTTCCTCATCACCTCTTACTTGGACTATTGTAATAGCTTCCTGAAGTTTCTGTCTTTGATTTCTCCTTCTCCTCCTCTTCCTTCTAACAGAGTCTCTTTCTGTTGCCCAGGCCAGAGTGCTATGGCATCAGCCAAGCTCACAGCAACTTCAAACTCCTGGGTTCAAGCAATCCTCCTGCCTCAGCCTCCTGAGTAGCCAGGACTACAGGTATGCACTACAATCCTCAGCTAATTTTTCTTTCTTTTTTTTTTTTTTTCAGTAGAGATGGAGTCTCACTCTTGCTCAATCTGGTCTTGAGCTCCTGACTTTGAGCAGTCCTCCAGCCTGGGCCTCTCAGAGTGCTAGGATTACAGGTGTGAGACACCACACCTGGTCCGTCTCTGATTTCTTCTTACTCTTTGTCCTGCATACTGCTACTAATTGTTTTCTAGATTCAGATTTATCTTTCATCATATCACACCCTGTACAACCAAAATTAAACAACTTGGGGTGATTCTCCTTTGCCTTACACATCAAATCATAGAGTCCCAGAGCTGGGAAAAACAAAGATCATTTAATATTTTTAGATACACAGAAGGTGGTGAAACAATCAAAGTTAAACAGCTGCTCAGTGAGACAGAGTTAGAACCTGGAACCAGATCTTGTAAGTCAAAATCTAATGTTCTGAGGCAGACTTGGCCCCAAGAATGGCAGCCACAAGTGGTAGATCAGAGGGACTTGGATTTGAATGAGATTTCCTGGTTCTTAAATGTCCACTGTGACCTTTACAGTTCCTCAGCTGTCACCTTAGTCAAGCCCCTATTGCTTCTCATTGGTGCTGTCACAATGATTTCCTAAATGCTTAGAGTCTTGGTCCACATCTCATCTTTGAGAGGTGGCACAGCACAGGCTATGCTCTTAATACTCTTATGCAAGAATATTGTGGGCTCAGGGAGTAGGGCGCTGGCCCCATATACCGAGGGTGGCAGGTTCAAACCCTGCCCTGGCCGAACTGTAACTAAAAAAATAGCTGGGCATTGTGGCGGGCACTTGTAGTCCCAGTTACTTGGGAGGCTGAAGTAAGAGAATCACTTAAGCCCCAGAGTTGGAGGTTGCTGTGAGCTGTGTGATGCCACGGCAATCTACCAACGGCAACAAAGTGAGACTCTGTCTCTACAAAAAAAAAAAAAAAAAAAAAAAAAAAGAATATTGTGGCATTGAAGCCCTATCTCTGCCACTTACTAGCTGGGTGACCTTGGGAAAGTAAACTCTCTTGAGTTCTCAATTCGTTTTAAAATGGCACTTCAGTCATGGTAGGGCAGGTATCTATCACAGCCTCTCTCATGCCAGCACAGTACTATTTTATAAGTACTGAGATCAGGACAAGAGTACAAATGAAGGCTCACATGCCATATGTCTAACTATGTAATAGTAACACAAATTTTTTGGGCCTACCTTGACAATGACAGAAGTGTGTGTGTGTGTGAATACAAGTTTTTATATTTACACCATAATCCAAATCTGTTTTTTCTTTTTTATCTTAGGGGAATTTGAAAAATTTTGTTTTTCAACTGCATTAAATTTACAAAAAAGTTCTCTATTATACCAAAGCATTCCTCAAATTTTATTTCCAGTGCTTGGATACTTAATGAACAAAATCATTTTAATGGGTCTCTTTTAACTAACTCCTTCAAATATACATTGTCTAAAACCCATCCAGTTCAAAAAGTTGATCCTGTAATTACCCATGCAGACTGTTTTTTTAATGTATAAAATGTTTTCACTCAAAAGTCAGAAAAATCTCCAGATAACTGAATTTAACTACTTTTTTGTTTTTTAGACAAACTGTCACCCTGTGTAGAATGCTGTGACATCAGAGCTCACAGCAACCTCCAACTCCTGAGCTCAAGCGATTCTCCTGCCTCCGCCTCCCAAGTAGCTGGAACTACAGGCGCCCGCCACAACGCCCAACTATTTTTTGGTTGCAGCCGTCATTGTTGTTTGGTGGGCCTGGGCTAGATTCGAACCTGCCAGCTTAAGTGTATGTGGCTGGTGCCTTAGCCGCTTGAGCCACAGGTGCTGAGCCTTAATTACTTTTTGACATATTTGGATATTTTGTGATGCTGATGATGTTAGGATGAATAATAAAATAAAGATATATAATTAATATATTATTATATATTTATTCTATGAAATTTATTTTTCTTTATGTCAGTAAAATCATTGGTTATATTTTTCTCATCAATATTACATAATTTTTTTCTACGGATAGTAATTATTTAAAGAATTAAATAAAATGTAACTGAACTCAAAGTATAAAATTTAAACATATGTTTATCAAAATGTAAACTAAAGCATGTAGCAGGTAAAAAGTTAAAATTGTTTTTCACCTTTTAAAAAATAATTTTTCTTCAAAAATATTCAGGAATATTACTAAAATTAAAGTCAAAATTAACTACTACTAAATTTAAAAAAACTATTTAAATACTACTTCAGATTTTAATTTAAGTTTTTGAAAACTTCAATATTATTAAATATCTTTATAAAAATAGAACTATTGTCAATTCTAATGTTGAGTGTCCTTGTAGTTGTTGATATGAAGAATTGGTATCATGCCTTATTCACATGAATATTGTTTAATCTTTTTTATTTCATTTTTATTTCATAATCATAAACTTTTCTATTTAGCTAGACATGGAGAGGAATAAGGAAAATATGGAATCTAAAGAACTACAGTGAGAGCTCAAAGATTACAGGATATTGGCAGCGCCTGTGGCTCAAGGAGTAGGGTGCCGGCCCCATATACTGGGAAGTGGTGGGTTCAAACCCAACCCCGGCCAAAAAAACTGCAAAAAAAAAAATTACAGGATATTGTAAGCAAATGGGGTAGAGGGGTGCTCTCTTGAGCTATAGAAGGAATTATCTGGTGATTAAGATAAAACATTAAGTCAAATTTATCACAGCTGTCCAGAGTCAGTAATGGTGATCTTCTTGCTGGTCTTGCCATTCTTTTTTGAGACAGAGTCTCACTTTGTCGCCCTTTGGTAGAGTGCTGTGGTATCACAGCTCACAGCACCTCAAACTCTTGGGCTCAAGCGATTCTCTTGCCTCAGCCTCCCAAGTAGCTGGGACTACAGGCGCCTGCCACAATGTCGGGCTTTTTTTTTTTTGGTTGTTGTTGTCATTGTTGTTTAGCAGGGCCAGGCTGGGTTCAAACCCACCAGCCCTGGCGCATGTGGCCGGTGCCCTAACCACTGAGCTAGGGGAACCAATCCAGGTCTTGCCATTCTTGAACCCATATCACTCCATGGCTTCCACAACACTTGTGCCCTCTTTCACCTTGTCAAAGACCATGCTTGCCATCCAACCACTCAGTCTTGGCAGCGCAGATGAAAAACTGGGAACTGTTTGTGCTGGGTTCAGCATTTGCCATGGACAAGATGCCAGGACCTGTATGCTTCAGGATGAAGTTATTACTCTCAAATTTCTCCACAGAGATAGACTTGCCACCAGTGCCATGGTGTGTGAAGTTGATACCAGATTTTGATACTGGATTTCCAGGCTCTTGGTCTCGGCGGTTCAAAGTATGAAGTGATGGACCACAGGATCAGCAGGTTAGGTTTTATTCAACAGGTGTTACAGCTCTCACGAAGAGCCAAACCTCCTTGCAGAACAGGATCAGCAGCAAGATAGGTTTTATAATACAAGTGTTACAGCTCTCACAAGGAACCAAACCTCCTTGCTCTCCTGCTCTCTCTGGGAGGTCTGTGTTTGGGCTCTTTGCTTAGGGGCTTATATAGGGGCAGTTGTCCAGTGAGCTTTTGGGTCCTGAAAACAGACCAATCAGAGATGCACTGGAGGAATCACCAGTGTCTTCCTCCTCTCCTGTTGGGTTCCTTTGGCTACTGAAGCCTCTGTTGGGGGAGGGAAGCTCCCTCCGCTTGCCTACCGCTCCAGCCTGCTGGTTCCTCTGCCGGTTGCCACCACCAACACCACCAAGACTGAGGCATTAGGTCCTCCAGCCCCACTTGGCTGAGCTGGCTGGGGTGCCACCTGTCCAGTATCAAAGTCATAACCCTGGCACATAAACCCTGGAATAATTCTGTGAAAGCAGAAACCCTTATAACCAAATCCTTCCTCTGCAGTAGTCAGAGTGTGGAAATTTTCTGCTGTGTTTGGAACTTAGTCTGCAAACAGCTCAACGGAGATGCAGGAAGGGCTTGCTGTCAGTGGCAATATCAAAGAATACAGAGGAGTTGACCATGGTTGGTATGGTGACTATAGGAAGTGGCAGCATCTGCAAAGCCAATGTTGTTTAATCTTGCAAAATATTTCTCAGTGGCACATGTGCAGTTGTTGCAAATGCTGTGCTAATTCATACAGATTTTTGGAACCATGAACTGGAATACAAGGGAAACGAGAAAATGGATGATTGGCATTATTTGGAAATAATACTTCCTTATGTAAGAATATACTATTGATACAGGACTAGTGGCATCCCAGCCAGCTTGTGGAGGTGGGGGGCACGGACCTGCTGCCTCTGCCTTGGTGATGTTTGTGCAGTGGCAGCAAGCAGTGGAACCAGTGGGCTGGAGGGTGGGCAGGGGGGTCCCCATTTCCTAGGCCTGGGAATGAAAGAGATTTATGATCCAGACATGCCCCAGACACATTGTCCCAGACATGTCCCACACACAATGTCCCAGACACACTAAATGTGACTACCAAGTCCCACTAAATGTAACTATCAAGGGCCAGACATGTCCCAGACACATTGTCCCAGACATGTCGTTCCAGACATTACCCAGACATGCCCCAGACACATTGTCCCAGATATGACCCAGACGTGTCCCAGACTCTTGTCCCAGACATGTTGTTCCAGACATGTCCCAGACAGGATGTCCCAGACACTCTAAATGTAACTACCTAGCCCTGCTAAATGTAACTATGGAGGGCCTTAGGCAAAAAACCTACAGACAGACAGAGAGGGAGAGAGAGAGCACTTTTCTCTCCTGATTCGATTTTTCTCTCTCAGCCAGGAGCTCTGGCACTTCTATATTCTGTTCTGTAAATAAATCCTGTCTTACCAGTGATCTGTGGTCCGCGGATTCATTCTTCGAATCATCAAGATCAAGAAGCTACTGAAGAGTGAAATTCCGGTATCACTATGTTCATGTGGACAATTAATTTGACAATTAATTTACCTTTTTTCTTTCCATGTTTCTCCTGCCCATATGCTATCTTCAGTGTTGGTCAAAGTTGGCAGAGGGATAACCTTCAAACCTCAATGGCATTCAGACTCAGTTGCCTTTTGCTTTGAGGATACAGGGCAAGGGATACAGAAATCATTCCCTGAACAGAATTAGCCATGATAGTGGATAATTGGGGTTATGAATTGAGCTGAAATAGTTCTGAACCCTGGATCTGGAGTGACAGAGAAGTTGTGTGTTCTTTAATAAACGTAATATGTGAGTGTGACTGTGTGAACATATGTGTGTGCTAGTGATATGAACAACCTTCTAAAGTCTAGGCCCCAGACTAGGGCCCCCTCTTGTCCAGAACTAAGAGAGGGGCTGATCAGAGCATTTATTGGAGCTAAAGTTACTTTGCCTGTTTGTCTCCTCCACCAGATTGTGAGTTGCTTGAGGGGTTTACTCATATTTTATTCCATGTCTCTATTTCATCCCTTCCACTGCAGCCCTGAGTTGAAGCCATCATCATCTCCTGCATGAATCACTGGAACAGGCTTATCAATTGCTCTCCATGTTTGCCTTCTTCTAAGCCATATTCCACGTTCTGGACTCCACAGGGACGTTTAAAGATGTCTGAGAAAGAGGCATTAAGGCTTTCATTTATATTTGGTTTTATTCATTGTTTAATTTTGTATGTTTGTGTGTGTATCATGGGCATAGTATATTAGTACAGCAGTACCTTTATGTAATGTATAAATGAATAGATGCAAATAGGTCTGACAATTAAGTTCATGAACTCGTCCTAGAGAAAGTGCTACATGCCTCTTTGCTGAATATCATTATTGTCACCTTTGAAGTACTCCTCCTGGAAAGCTATGCACTGATGCCAGTGCCTTGTCTTCCCTTCAAAGCAATTTTTGAACTCTTCTGGAATGATCATCAGAGCTGTCATCATATAGCACCCCAAAACACACAAGAATTATGAATGCCACTCACCAAGACGCCACCAGGTGTCCACATGAACACAGTTGTGAGACACTGATATACTAAGGTTACAGTGCTGCCAGCATAAGAGGAAGGTGGTAAGTTCTTGAACATAATGTCAGATCTCATACAATAATAGCTCTGATGACCATTCCAGAAAAAAACAGTTCCAAAATTGCTTTGAAGGATGGATTCGGTGCTGACATCAGGGCATAGCTCAATAAGGGGAATGCTTTAAAGCTGTTTATATTGATATTCAGCAATGAGGTTAGTAGCACTTTTTCTAGGATGAGTTCATGGACTTAATTTTCAGACCTTCATATGTAAATCAGAGGTGCATGTTCTAATTCTTTGCTGTCAAGAGAATGAGACACCAAAAGTTAGAGACCAAAAAACGTGTTAGAGACAACTGGTCTCTAGGGTCAAGTTCAAGTTTCTTACTATGGCAATAGATGCTCTGCATGATCTGTTCCTACCTCCTCTCAGCAAGGACAGGAGCAACCTTGGGGAGCACACAGTGCAGGTGATGGAAGTAATTATAATCCAGCACGCAGAACACAGCACAGCAGGGCTTGGCAGGTGGTAATCTTGGCATATCCTCTGTGTCAGGGGCTTCAATGTAAAGTAGTACAGATGCCTTAACAGGTGGGTGGAACATGCTGACAGGAACCCAGGTGCATATTCTGGAGCTACAGGCAGGCCGGCAGCTGGCCAGCATCAAGGAAATCCATCAGAATGGAGGAGAGCCCATGCTTAGATGGGATTGGGCCTCGGTGCCAGGACTATAATCCCTGAGGAGAGGATTGGCAAGAGCGAGGCAGTGCCCTGGTCCTTGAGGGGTGGGAGAACTGTGAAGGTGTTCTGCACTGGACTTAGGCAAAGGGGGAAAGGCAATAGCAAGAACTGAGGAAGGACCGTAGGGGCTGCTGGGTCAAGGAGCAAGAGGGCTGCCTGGTTTGCAGAATTGGGATGTGAGGTCAGGGCTGATGCAACAGCAGGGGTGACCTGAGGCAGAGTCACACAGTGTTGGGCTGGTATGGCTATTATCCTTTGGCCTGTGGTCAGGGTGAATCCTAGAACCTGAGGCAGACCTGAGCCTGTAGTGGGGGTGCATGGCCCTCCGAAAGTAGTGCCAGCTGTGGGGAAGGATGGAGCCAAGACCAAGGATGAGACAGCCTGATCCCACACTGTTCACTAAGACCAGCATTCAAAGCCCTGCACAATTTGTCTCCACACAGTGGTAACTGCAGACATCTGGTGAGTACTTCCTATGTGCCAGCCGCTGCTCTAAGTTATATGTACTAACTCAGTGAGTCCTCCTAGCAAGATGAGGAGACAGAGACACAGAGACTTGGTAATATGGCCGGGCACAGCTAGAAAGTGGAGGAGTAAGATTCACACAGAGGCGGTCTAGGGCCAAAGCCCAAGCTTACCCACTGCACGGTGCTGCCCTTCCATGTAGCATGTCCGCGTGAGCCCATCCCAACTTTTCATGCACCTAATGCTGCTGCCAAATTCAACTCCTCACTGTTTCCCAAATGTGTTTTGTGCCTATCTTCCTGGGGACCTTTGCATTGTTCTTTGGCTTCTGAGGGTAGGACTGGAATACCCTTCTTGCTGCTCTCAATTTAGCTAAATTATACTAGCACTCCAGATCTCAGCACTCAGGTCTTCCTTTCCTGGACCGTTATTCACCAGACTGGCTGAGCTGTGGCTTTGCAGAGTTAGCAACTAATTGCAGCTTAAAGGGCAACTATTCCCAACTCTGGTGCCAGCAGCTGTGGAGCTCTGGGGTACTCTCCCCCTCCACCTGAATGTTGTGTGTGTGTGCATGTGTGTTTAACATAGTAGGGCTACCTAGGAACTTCCCACCCAAAGAGAGTTGTCTCTGAGGGAATACAGTGGTGAGGGGAAGGGGAGGAGATGGAAGTCCCACGTGCGCTGGGGAGAGATTAGGTTTGGGCTTGGCTTCCTCTGTTGTTGCTTTTGAACAACAGTGAATTTCCACTCCCTCAGGACTGTTGACTCTGGGCTGGTATCGCTGTGTTGGCTCCCAATAATATTTACAGAGTGTCTAATTACAGACTGGCAGCAGAGGCCAGTGCACGCTGTGACAATTGCTAGATAAAGAGAACTCTGTGCAAGTGAAGAACAGCTGTACTGGGTGGGGCCAGGGGGAGGGTGCGGGAGGCAGGCAAGAAGTGTTCAAGGAAAGATAGTGACACTCGTTGTGCCCACTCCTTTTGGAATAGGATTGTGCCATCTTTGGGGTTTTTTAGGGACTCAAAAATTTTTGTGTGAAAAGGAATCAAAAGTCACCCTTCTGGCCTTCTCTTTGTTTCATCTCATGTTTCCAATTCCCTTCATCAACTTTATCTGGTAATCAAAGAATATTTGGTTTTGCAGGCACACATGCTCCCTGGGAACAGGGCCAGCACATCTTCCCTAGATAGGCTGTGGGATTTGTGTGCTTTGAGGAGTCCCCTGTCTCCCCTATAAGCCTATGGACTGATGAAAGGCAGTGCTGTATCTTCACCACTGTATCGGCCATTTCTCACTCCCTGCCCTGGACATAGTAATTGATTATTGTTAAATAAATAAATATCTTTTGAATGAATGAGTACCAAATGTCTGGATTAAGAGATTGGATTATAAATGTTTCTTCTAGGAGGAAAAAGACCTTGGAGATGTTGTAGATTTTGTTCAGTGGGTGGTGTAGAGGCTGGAAAGTCAGCATAAGGTAGTGGCACTAGGCCAAAGGACTCATCAAGTTAAGTTCTGCATCTATGACAGAGGTGTATTATATGATCCACTAGTACTTATAATAGTGTTTATTATAGTCCAATGCAGCCAGTAGAAAGCAATCAGGTCCTCATTCTGTTTGTGCTACAGGTTACACATGGTGGGATCCTCTAATGCCTGCTAATATTTCTGTCAAAAGACTTGCATCCTCTACCACAGGATTGGACACAGGATAGATATTCAAGGAATATGTTAGGTAATGATAGCTTACTTAGGCTAGGCACAGTGGCTCATGCCTATAATCCTAACACTCTGGGTGTCTGAGGTGGGTGGACTTCCTGAGCTCAGGAGTTCAAGAACAACCTGAGCAAGAGCAAGACCCTATCTCTAAAACTAGCTGGGCATTGGTGATGGGTCCCTGTAGTCCCAGCTACTCAGGAGGCTGAGGCAAGAGAATCTCTTGAATCCGAAAGTTTGAGGCTGCTATGAGCTATGACACCACAGCACTCTACCAGGGGTGACAGAGTGAAACTCTGTGTCAAAAAAAAGTAATAATAGCTTATTTATATTGATATTTACTGTATGCCTTTATAGATGAGGAACACAGGGAAGTTAAGTAACATAGGTAAGGCTGCACAGCTTGTGAGTTGACAGAGCTGGGACTGAAACCCAAGTAGTCAAGTTCTGGCACCAATAAGTTTAAGCATGGTCTTTTACCATTTTGCACCCTGAATTTTAGTCTGTCCTTTGAATGAAGTTACTGAAATTGTTGCTAAAAGCACAAACATCTGGGGATGGGAACACCTTTATCCATTATTCATCATCTGTTTTCAGCATATTCACCTCTCAAGATAGTTCTTGGCTGCAGTCTGAATATGAAATGACTCATTTATACAATTTGTGAAGTTTCAACATATCAACATATTTGTACCATTAACAGAATCAAAATAATGAATATATCCATCACCCCTAAAAGTTTCCTTGTGCCTGTCTCTAAACTCTTTTATTTCTCTTTACTCTCTGCTCTGTTCCTAAGTAACTACTAATCTGATTTTTGTTACTATAGATTACTTTGCATTTTCTGAAGTTTTATGTAAACAAAAGTGTAAAGTATATATTGTTTTTGTCTGACTTATTTCAGTAGGATTATTTATTACTTCCTAAATGGTATTTTTAAAATTTCATTTTCTAGTTGTTTCTTGCTGGTATGCAGACATATAATTATTTTGGTATATTAATCTTTTATCCTTCAATCTTTATCCTATCATTAAGTGTACCAATAGATCATTCCTTTTTATTTCTGAGTAATTTTGCATTGTATGGATATACAGGAATTTATTTATTCATCTATTGATGAACATTTGAGTAGTTTCAAGTTTTTGACCACTACAAATAATAATCATCTGTGATCATTTGTGTACAAGTTTCTGTATCAACACGTTTTCATTTATCTTGTGTAAATAACATTTTTAAGAAACTGCTAAGATAATTTCTAAAGTGGTTGTACCATTTTATAGTCCCAGCAGCAGTATATTGACATTCCAATTGCTCTACATCCTCGCCAAAAGTTGATATTGTTATATTAAAAAATGTAGTTATTCTAGTATGTGTGTAGTGGTATATCACTATGATTTTAATTGTATGTCCCTAAGGACATATGAAATTGAGCATTTTTCCATGTGCTTATCAACCAGCTATTTGTCTACCTGGGTGAGGTGTTTGTTCAACCAGCTATTTGTCTACCTGGGTGAGGTGTTTGTTCAAATATTTTTTCCATTATTATTTGGGTTTTTATTATTAAGTTTTCATAGTTCTTTATATATCTTTTATTCTATACACAAGTTTTTTTTCAGATGTATTGATTTTCTATTGTTGCAACAAATTACCATGAACTTACCATCTTTAAACAACACCCATTTATCTGTTCAGAGTTCTGTAGGTCAGAAGTATTGGCTTGTTTCTCTGCTCAGGATCTCACAATACTTAAGTCAAATGAGTGGTAAAGCTGAGTTCTTGTCTGGAGGCACTGGAAAAAACTGCTTCCAAGCTCATTAACACTGGTGGTGCAGAATTTAGTTCATTGTGACTGTAGATCTGAGGTCTCCATTGCCTCGTTTGCTGTCAGCTAAGGGCCACTCACAGATCAAAGAGGCCATACACATTTCTTGCTATGTGGCCCCTTCCATTTACCAACATTATTTATTTAAAAAACTATACTTTCATTCTGAATTGCTTTTGCAGATTGTCAAAATCAACTGTCCATATATGTGGGTCTATTTTTAAACTTTCATTGATTTATTTGTCTGTCTTTATGTTTATACCGAAGTGGCTGGGTTACAGTAGCTTTATAAATCTTAAGATAGTGGAAGTTTTCCAATATTGCTCTTTTTTTGAAGTTATTTTGGGCTATTGTGGGTTTTATGTATTTCCATATCAATTTTAGACTCAAATTGTTCATAGCTTTGAAAAAAGTCGGCTAGAATTCTGATTGGAATAGCATTGAATCTACAAATCAAATTGTAGAGAAATTGACATCTTGACATTATTGAGTTTTCTGATCCATAAACAAAGTATATTTCCCCATTTTTTTAGGTATTGATCTTTCATCATTTTTTCTTTTACTTTTTAACATACGCATCCAGTACGTATTTGTCAGCTTTATCTGTGAGTACTTAATTGTTTTCGATGCTATCATAAATGATATTTTTTTAATTTCATTTTCTAATTGCTTATAGCTGGTATGTAGACATACATTGTTTTGGTATATTGATCTTTTATCTTTCAACTTTGCTAAATTCACTTATTCAGTGTAGGAACTTTGATGTATGTCCTATAGCATTTTCTACATAGGCATAGATGCTACATTTTATCTAATTCCTTTTCTGCTTCCATTGTGATGATCATATGTTTTAAAACTATTCTGTTAGTATAGTGAACTATATTTATTTATTTTAAAATATTCCATTAGGTGGTGCCTGTGGCTCAAAGGAGTAGGGCACCAGCTCCATATACTGGAGGTAGCAGGCTCAAACCTGGCCCCAGCCAAAAACTGCAAAAAAAAAA
>NW_003852611.1:1996042-2010945 GCF_000181295.1 Otolemur garnettii | reverse complement strand
TTTCATCCCATTTGGTCAAGATGTATGAACCTTTTTTAAATTGTTGAATTCTATTTGCTTTTGTTTAGATTTTATTCAGAATTTTGTATCTATGTTCATAAACAATATTGATTTTTGATATTTTCCTTAGAATAACTTTGTCCAATTTTGGTATTAGAATGATGTTGGCTTCTCAGAATGAGGTGGGAAATACTCTTCAGTTTTCTACAGGAGTTTGGGTAGAATTTACATTATTTCTTCCTTAAATGTTTGGTAGAGTTCACCAGTGAAGCCATTTAGGAATGGTGTTTTCTTTGTGGAAATGTTTAGGGGTTTTGTTTTGTTTTTTGAGACAGACTATCACTTTGTAGCCCTTGGTGGAGGGCTGTGGCATGATAGCTCACAGCAACCTCAAACTCTTGAGCACAATCTATCCTCTTGCCTCAGCCTCCCAAGTAGCTGAGACTAGAGGCACCCACCACAGTGTCTGGCTGTTTTTAAGAGACAGGGTCTCACTCTTGCTCAGGCTTGTCTCGAACTCCTGAGCTCAGGCAATCCACCTGCCTCGGCCTCCCAGAACGCTAGGATTACAGGTGTGAGCCATTGCACCCACCTGTGGGAAGGTTTTTAATAACAGATTAAATTTCTGTAATAAACAAATGACTGTTCATACCAGGACCAGGACTAGAGTGACACAAGGGGGCACTCATTCTTAGGGTCATGCCAGTCCTGGAGAGCCCTCAGCTCAAAGCTGTCAGGCCATTTAGTACTCCCAGTGAACGGGAAATGAATGTCTTAATCCTGAAGGGTAGATCTAGAATGCACCATAGCATCCACTCCACTGGTCAATATATACTAATTCATCTCATAACATTGATACGGACATTCTTAATTTCTTTTTTTTAATTTTTATTTATTTAAGTTTTTAGAGACAGAGTCTCACATTGTCATCCTCAGTAGAGTGCTGTGCTGTCACAGCTCACAGCAACCCCCAGCTCCTGGGCTTAGGTGATTCTCTTGCCTCAGCCTCCTGAGTAGCTGGGGCTATAGACACCTGCCACAATGCCCGGCTATTTTTGTTGGCAATTGCCACTGCTATTTTAACTGGCCGGGGCCAGGTTTGAACCTGTCACCCTCAATATATGGAGCCCACATCCTACCCACTGAGCAACAGGCACCGCCCCCGGACATTCTTAATTTCTTATATTTATTTTTAAAACCCTGGTATGTATTTTGCATAATTTTAGGGTGAACTATCAATTTCAGTCAAGATTCTAGTTCCCAGAATAGTCAAAGCTGGGATGAAACAATCCTCTCTCTCCCATTTATAACTAATATAATCCAAATATTACCAGGACTTAATTTGTGATCAGGGCCTTAAGGTGATGGGCTTATAGTGCAGGACCGTTTTCATGGGATTTGGACCAAAGTCCTGACATTGCCAAAGCATTTAGTTCTGGGCGAGGGGCTGAGTCAAAAAGAGGGAATGAAGGTCATTGGAAATAAACAGAAGTGCCTCTGAACAATTTTCTAGGGCTCATCCTGCTGTGAACTCTTGGATTTAGTGTTTAGGCAATGTACTCTTTTTCCTCCTTCTTCCATAGTGGGTAGTGACTTTCATTTCCATCTCATGGTCTAAAGAGAAGCAGGAAAAGCAATGCATTGCATCTCATAGTGCTAAATTTGCAAGTGATCGAGAACATTTTGAAGGAGCGCCCTTCAGCAGCCTGTATCCACTGGTGCCTACAAGTAAAAGGGGCATTCTCTACATAAAGACATCATTTTCATTTCAACAAAAAGAAAACCAAGACAAAATAGCCTTGTTTGAAGATAGATTCAGACATGATGTAGTATATAATGAGAAGTTTAAAGTTTAAAAGTAGTTTCAGTTGCCATGCCCTGAACTGACAGATCTTAAATCACAGTTCTGAAATAACCCTCCCTCTTTTAGTTTTAATCCTACTTGGTTTCCCGACTGGCCTCACAGCTGGGATGACTCAGTTTCTACATACACAAAGACCCAGCACATGTATGAATACTCTTTCTAGGCAGGAGAAATCTATGGAGTCTTTGACTCATAACACACATGGCTCAGCATTGAGTCAGCCTTATCATCGGCTTTCTGATGGTCCCTTCCCATGCCTGAGTGCTTGTTTTAATATTGTCGTGCTCTTGTCTTATACTTGCCTGTCCTGGATGCTGCAGGCCTACCACTTGAATCAAAGCCTGGTGATAGAATACTTGCTAGCTTCTGCTTTACTTCCCCTATACACTGCCCAACCTGCTGCTCTCCCACACCCTAGCCACTGCTGGACCTCCTAGATGGCAACTGAGGATAGCCCAACTGTTCCTCTGCCAATTACCTGCTAATTCTTCCCCCTGCTAGCACCTATAGCAGCATGATGTAACAGTATTGACGCCAGTGCCAGATTCTCCGTATTGAATCTACCACTTACCATGTGACCCTTGGCAAGTTACTGAACTTTTGTGAACCTCATTTTGGCCCCTTATCTTTAAAATAATAATCATAATGGTACTTACCTTATGGGGCTGTTGTATGAAGCATTTATTGCAATGTCTAACATGTAGTTACACGTACTCAATAAACATGGATTCTTACGTGGAGAACTTTCTGGTTCACCTGTTAAGTCTAGATGGGTTTGCCTCATCTCTTCTCCCTAACTCTATGATAAGATCCAACTACATATGACTCTGTTATTGGACAAAGCCATCCCTTTTTGCTTGCTCAAGGGGATATGGCAGAAGTGGAAGGAAAAGGGTCTAGCCCACCCTTTTGTTGTGGGTACCTGGCAAACTGTGATTCTGAATCAAGTGACTCGCTTCCTCAGTTTGGGGAGAAAAGAACCGGCTCCTTCTGAAAATTACAGTGACTTCTCTAAAAGGAACAAAAATGATTTATTTCAATTGCTTTTTTATTAAAGATCTTTCAGATCTCAGTAATAGGACAGAGGGAAGGGAAAACACACACATCCTCCACTGGGTGCTTGATAGAGACTATTCTGGGTATTAGGTCAGCTGGGATGAAAAAGCACCCAGTTTAGTGTTGAAGGTAAGTGCAGGATAAGCCTGTGAAAAAGAGCTTGCTCACAGACCAGGCTGAGGATCCATTAACAGAAGGCTCTAGCCATGGCCCAGAAACTTCCTAAGAGCCCAGGTTTGTGGACTCCTTCTAGAGTGCTCCAGGGGCTTCAAATAAAGTAATATGGCAAAGGCCCAGCCCACTGAAAGTCTTTTCTGATTGTTGCCTAGAAGTCCTCCTTGCCCAGGCAACGATGCGCAGCACAGAGGCCCACATTGTTGGGATGAGTTATGGTCTCTAAGTAGCTCCTGCTTCACTCTTGAAGCCATTGGCTAAAACTCTCACCATTAATTATTTCTCAGGGGGGTTGGGGGAACTTAATCATTTTAGCTTGATTAAGACGTATATTATTTGAAAAAAAAGAAGTACATTATTTGAGAGAGATAATATATTAATAGGGATTATTTAGGGCAGTGATTGTCAACTGGCATGCCACAGCACACTGGTGTGCCATGAGAGGACCTTAGGTGTGCCTCAAAAAGTTTTAAAGATCGTTAATTAAATTATTTTCAAAAGAAGTTCAAAGCACAGTAAGTATATATTTTTTACCTTTTTCTTTCTTTCTTTCTTTTTTTTTTTTTTGAGACAGGGTCTCACTCAGTCACCCTGGGGCTAAGTGTCCTGGCATCATAGCTCACAACCTTAAACTCTTGGGCTCAGGTGATCTTCCTGCCTCAGCTCCTGAGTAGCTGGGTCTACAGGCACCTGCCACAGTACCCAGCTATTTTTAGAGATGGAGTCTCACTCTGGCTCAGGCTAGTCTCAAACTCCTGAGCTCAGGCAATCCACTGGCCTTAGCCTCCCAGAGTGCTAGGATTACAAGCGTGAGCCACCTTGCCAGATCATTAACTCTTATTTTTAATCAATATAATTTAAATGTGCCATGGAAGTTTAACTATAGGCTCAAGTATACTGTGAGATAAGAAAGGTTGAAAAACACGGATCTAGTGACTAATTCATTAGTACCAACAGTCTCAGCCAGAAGAGAATGGGGACCAATGAGGCCCTCACTTGGGGTAGACCTGAGATAAGTTAAGGGTAGATGCATGCAGCTGGCGGTACAGAGTGGAGAGAGGGTGGCAGGGTGATTCAGGCAGGGACAATTTTGATAATGTGGGCTTAGAAAATGGAAACTCGTTTTAGCATCCAATGAGCAGAACATAATTAAGGAAGTTAAATCTGCCAGAAAAAAAAGGAAAAAATTACATGACACCTTTCAAAGCCAAATTGAAGAAATTCTTGGATTATTCACAGTTTTAGATGAGCTGTACCATGGTTGGACCTTCTTTGGTACTGAGCCCAGAAAGTAGAGTCTGTCAATGGGCAGAGCTGCCCAAGGAGTCTGTAAGGATTATAAGAAGGACCTGGGATTCCCTGCCTCTGTCCATCTGCTATTCCATCAAACTCCAAGCAGAACAGAACCAACTCCCTCTCCTACTCAGATCTTATCTTGTCTTCATGGTCCAGCTCAGCAACTACCTCTTTCTTCAGGCCTTCCCTGCCATCACAGTTTATAGTGGTTTGCCCCCTGTATAGTGTAGATGGGTATTTGCTCTTGGAGAATCTTTTCGTGGATTTGTGCTATCTCTCTGCCTGGAAGAGAAGCCCTTAGAGGACCAGGCTATCTACTTACTCATGCTACTAGTGCCACAGCATCTGCCACAGAGTACTGCTCTCAGTAGATGTTTGAAACCTTGTCTGAGCAAGTCTATAATTTCCCTTTTGCCAATGAAGACACGTATAGGATTTTTTTTAACAATTGCACATATAACATATGACCATAATGTCATTATAAAATGTCAAATGATGCAGGTAATTTAAATTTTCTTTGACCTTGACTGCCCTTCTCCTCCCAGTCCTTTTTTCTAAAGATTATCACAGTTCACACTTGGGTAGGTATCCTTCCATTTTTCTCTGCATTTAATACATGTATGTCATAGAGATTTACACATTTGAGTGTGTTTCTCAAAAGTGGGTGTCATACCTAGCATGCTACAGGTTGCTTTTAAATTGAAAAGCACATCTTGGGGATCTTCCCAGGCTAGTAAGGCAGATCTACTTTGGTCTTTGAAACTACTGCATTATACCTTACAGAATAGATACATGGATCCTCTGTTAATGAACAAGTAGTTTTTTATTTTTTGGCTTTATTATTACAAACAACTGAGTTATGAAAAATCTTCATACATAGCTCCTTGAGCACACATGTAAGTGTTTCTCTAAAGCAAACATCAAAAAGTAGAATTGCTGGGTCATAGGGTATATGTTTTTAAAATTTTTTAATGAAGACTTCCCATGTGGATCCTACAGCCCTTTCTGACCCACGAGGAAGCAGCTGGGAGTGTGTCTCTCTGTAAGACACACTGCTTATAGCATCAAGGGCATCATTTTTTTAAAAAAATTTCTTGTGAACGAGGAGACAGTAAAACATGTATAAAAGTCATTTCCTGGGCTTTATGGATGCTATTTGGAGACTAAACAGTGGGATTTTACTATTTTATGGCACAGCCCCAGGTGGAATTCAGAGTGACTTTGGGGACTGTAAAGCAACACAGCAGATAGACCAGTATGCGCATGGTGGGGCTGCCACCTAAGGAACATTCCTATTGGTTTTATTACCTCAAGGGCCTGATTGCTTCAATCTGTTCCAGAAAGGCAACTAGCAAACAGGTATTGTTAGCCTTGGCAAGCTGTAAGTGAATAAGTTGAGAAAGTTTAGCCATATATTTCTCTGCACTTGGGGAAAAAAAAAAAAAGCCCTATATTGGCATCAGTGGGATAGCAAGCCATGGTAGAATACAAAGGCTAGTCTGGACCAGTGAACATTAACCAGTAGTTGAACTATAAATTGCAGTTCACTTAGCATAATGTCCTCCAGGTCCATCACTATTATGGCAAATGGCAGCATCTCCCTTTTTTTTTGACAGAGTCTTGCTCTGTTGCCCTAGGCTAAAGTACAGCAGTGTCAGCCTAGCTCATAGCAACCTCAAACCCCTGGGCTCAATCAATTCTCCTGCCTTATGGCGCCCCCACCCCCAGTAGCTGGGACTACAGGTACCTGCCACCACACCCAGCTAATTTCTGTCTCTCTCTCTCTCTCTCTCTCTCTTTTTTTTTTTGGTCGAGACACAGTTCTACCCACTGCCCTGAGCAGAATGCAATGGCATCGTAGCTTACTACAACCTCAGACATGGGCTGTGGGCATCCTGCTGCCTCAGCCTCCAAAGCCGCTGGGATTACAGGCACTCACCACGGTGTCCGACTAAGTTTTTCCTTTTTTCCCCATGAGTTGGGGTCTCACTTTCGCTCAGACAAATCTCCAACTCCTGAGCTCAAGCAATCCTCCCGCCTCAGCCTCCTACAGTGTCTACTTTTTTTTTTATTTTGAGGCTTTTCTTTCTTTTTAAAAATTATATACATATAAATCATGAATACATTTATGCATATGTCGGGCACAAGGTGTTGATATTTTTTATACAATTTGATGTGCTCACATCAAACTAATATAGCTTTCACCTCATTTACTTGATTATTATGTTAAGACATTTATGTTCTACACTTGATCAGTTTGGCTTGTATCCTTGCAATATGCTCCATAGGTGTGGTCCCACCGTTTACCCTCCCTATATCAAACCTCCCCCCCTTCCCCTCTCACTCCATTGATAGAACATAATTTCTCTATCTGTAGTAGAGACAAGGTCTCACTCTTACTTAGGCTGGTCTCAAACTCCTGAGCTCAGGCAATCTTCCCTCAACCTCCCAGAGTGCTAGGATCACAGGAGTGAGCCACCATGCCTGGCAGGACCTCCTTCTTTTTTTAAGGCTGATTTATGTTCCTTCATGTATACATGTGTGTGTGTACCACATTTTCTTTATTCATTTGTCTGTTGATGGACATTTAGGTTGTTTCTATAAGCCTGACACAGGAAGAAGAATATTGTATGATCTCATTTATATGTAGAATATTTTAAAAAGCACGCACATACACAGAGAATGAAACAGTGGAGAGAATGAAGCATGGGGAAAAGAAGAAAGGAAGCAGGGAGATATAGATCAAAGGATCCAAAATAGTAGATATGTAGGATGAATGAGTTTAGAAACCTGATATACGATATGAGGACAGCAGTTAATAAAATTGTATTAGGGATTTTTGTTAAATAAATTGATTTTAGTTGCTCTTGATGAAAAAGTTACATAAGTGATAATCTGTTTCACTGCAGTAGCCATTTTGCTATATATGTATTTTACTATGTATATGAATCCCATAATATCATGTTGGAAACCTTGAATATATTTAAAAATTTAAAGAATAGATGTAGGTCAACTAAAATATTTATTTTTATTTCATTTTTTTCAACTAAAATAATCATACAATTAAATTTTGAAGTAATCTTGGAACTGTCTACATACACTATGTTTTATATGATACCAAGGAATTATTCATTTTCTTGGTGTGAGAATGTTTTTTGTGAGTGTGTAATAAAAATGTCTGCATATTTAGAAATACATACTGAGGTATGAAGGGCCTAAATGATGTTTTTGAGATTTGTTTTACAATATTTTAGAAATAAAGAAAAAAGGAATACCTAAAGTGAGAATGCCAACATTTTGCTACTTGTGGCTCTGGGTGATAGACTGATATAAGGTTCATGCTACTATTCTCTCTACATTTTTGTATCTTTGAAAATGTTCATAACACATATTTATAAAGAAGGCATAACAAAGTTCCACTTGGAGAAAAGGCACTCCTAGAGCAATTTACCAAAGGAGACCGTTGATTCATGTCTTGAGACAATTTTTAATGTACAATTAGGTATTCTGTTCACTGACAAGATTTAATTCAAGTCTGTCAAAAAGACTGGGGGGCTCAACTGGATGACCTTTGAAGGTCTACTTTGGCATCACTATTCCATGGTAATCCAGGCACAGATGTATCTGTATGCAAACCCAAGGTAAGAAAACCTGAATTCTCATAAGATATAAAAATCTAGGGCACCTTTTTTCAAATTAAAAATTCGCCATTTGTTCTAGAATTCATTTAAATAGCTGGTTGCACCCTTTGTTTGTTGATAGCATTTTTTAAAAGTGGAGCCAAATAATTATACTTAAAAGAGTATATAGAATATGCATGTGCATTTTAAAGAATGAAAATGGATGGCATTAATTGAGCCCTTCAGTCCCAGCTAATGAAAATAGAACGTTACCCATATTTCTGAAGTCACCTGTCTGCCTTTGAGCGCATCCTCCTTCCACCCAGCAGTAACTGTTAGCCTGAAATTCACATAAACCATTCCCTGCTTTTCTTTACTTTTATCACACCTGTGTGTTTCCCTAAACATTACTTTTGATTTTTTTTTTTTTTTGAGACAGAATCTCACTCTGTTGCCATGGATAGAATGTTGTGGCATCATAGCTCACAGAAACCTCAAACTCCTGGGTTCTAGAGATCCTCCTGCCTCAGCCTCCCAAGTAGCTGAACTACAGGCATCCATCACAACTCCTAGCTAATTTTTCTATTTTTAGTAGAAAAGAGAGTCTCACTCTTGCTCAGGCTGGTCTTGAACTCCAGCCTCAGCCTCCCCAAGTGCTAGGATTATGGACATGAGCCACCGCACCCAGCCTAAACATTACTTTTTGAAATTTAAGTTAAATCATGCCATATCTTGTTCTTTTGCTTAAGATTATGCTTCTGAGATCCATCCATGTTGGTGTGAGCAGCTATAGTTCGTTTTATGTACTGTGTGATATTAAACTGTATAAATATAATAGAATTTACTCATCAATTTTGTTACTTTGTGCAATAACCTGGGCTACTGCCAAATTTCCTTTTGAAATTAAAAGTATTGATGGTATGGACATTCCTGTCCATTTTTGCCATTGTAGATTTGTCAGATATGTAGGAGTTTCTCTCAGCATATAGCTACAAAAGAAACTATTGGCATGGTTCCATGATGTGTCCATATTCTCCTTGAGTTCAGGAGGCTTCAAGATATGATTTGCATTTGCTTCTGCCAATAACCTGGGGTGTACTACCAACCTGCTACCACTTTAACCTGAATTTTTTGCTTGAGGTTTTTGGGAGTGGTAGCCTGAATCCCAACCAGAAACTCACACTAAAGCCAGATGGTGCTTACAAATTCTCAGGGAAGTGCTTTTTTTTTTTTTTTCTGACTGCTGTTGTTTACCGTCCAGAGTCCTCAAGTAGGTGTTTTTTTGGTTGTGTTTTGTCCATAGTTTATAATTACTGTCTAAGGGATGGTTGATTTATTAGAAACGTGCCTCTCCTTGCTGCCTGTCACAGATTGTTGAGTGAAAAAAAGTACCAAATAGCATTACATGAAATAATTCTATAGCTTGATAAACTGTGAAAGGGTGTACATAACTTTTTATCTGAAGAGCAGTGGCATTACAAAGGACTTTTACCGTTTCTTTGCATTTATATTTTTTGAAATTTCACAAAGCATATGTATGATTTCTACAATCACAAAAACAATAAAGATATTTCTATTTTTCAAAAAGGAAAATTTTGTTCTCAGAATAGTCTCTACTCTTGTCATTAAAATTGTAACATGTGGCTCGTTACATGTTACATACACCTAAGGCGCCAGCCACATACACCTAAGGTGGCGGGTTCGAATCCCCAGCCCAGGCCCGCCAAACAACAATGATGGCTGCAACCAAAAAAAAAAAAAATGGCCAGGTGTTGTGGTGGGCGCCTGTAGTTCCAGCTACTTGGGAGGCTGAGGCAGGAGACTCGCTTGAGCCCAGGAGTTGGAGGTTGCTGTGAGTGTGATGCCACGGCACTCTACCCAGGGGGACAGCTTGAGGCTCTGTCTCAAAAAAAATAAAATAAAATAAAATAAAATTGTAACATGTTTAAGGAAGCATGTTGCTGCTCCCAGGGGTATGTACATCCTAAGGCGTCCATCTAATGTTGCAAAGTGACAGCTTTTATCCAAGGAGATTGGATCTTTGTCATCTTAGGCCAGGTGTGGGACCTTCTCTGGCCTCCTGAATAACTCTTTGGGCCTTGGCCTGCTTTCAGGTAGTCTATGGGTTTGGACTTTTGAAATAACTCTTCTCTGGCCATGGGAGCTTTGCTTCTGTTAAAACAGTAAGCTGGAAGATGTCAGCGTCAGCAGGGAGATGAATTATTTCCATGTGCTTTCTTAGAAATAAGGTCCTGCAAGGCTCTATGTTGATCCTGTACAAAGTATAAAATTGGAAAATTATCTTCCAGAGGTTTCACCAAGCTCTTTTTCTAAAACCCTAGATGAGTGCTGTTCACAGAGCCCAGAGTCCTGGTTTTCCCACACTGTATTGCCATGTTCCATGTGTCTTCCTGGAGGCACACTGTGCCCTACAACTTTCCAGACTCCTCTGATGTTTCAATCCCTCAAGGACCCATGTTCCTGAGGTGACAGCAAGCTAATGTGACATAGAGCTCCATGAAAATGTATTTGTAGGTGTCATCAGGTACCCAAGTGTTCCTAGTTGGCTTCTCTCGTTGTAATGTATCGTCATAAAACATGGCCTTAACCCAAGTAAATGATTCTAATAGTTGGGAATTCAAGCACAATGGCTGGTTGACAGGGGAGAATGTTCTGGGCAAACAGGCAAGGAGGCAAGGCAGCTCCAAAACGGCAATGAAGTTTTAGGGTATGGAGTGAAAGATTTGGAATTGAAATGATCTAGTTCTGGCATTAAAACTTCCCAGGAAGCCAGGGTGACTTCTAACAACTCCCCACCTGATCTGACTTATTTACTGACCAGGACATATTTTTTATATAAATCACACAGCTCTTGCCCCTTTCTTCTCTACTGGTGGGAAGGGAATTATTTATTTATTTATTGAGACAGAGTCTTACCATGCCACTCTCAATAGAGTGCCGTAACATCATAGTTCAAAGCAACCTCAAACTCTTGGGCTTAAACGATTCTCTTGCCTCAGCCTTCCAAGTAGCTGGGACTACAGGCACCTGCCACAACGCCCAGCTATTTTTTTGTTGCAGTTGTCATTGTTGTTTAGCTGGCCCAGGCCAGGTTCGAACCTGCCAGCATAGGTATATCTGGCTAGTGCTGTAACCTCTGTACTACGGGCGCTGAGTCAGGAAGGGAGTTCTTGAACTGATGATCCCTGTAGGCTCAAAATGATAATTCTCCAAGTCTTTCCTGCAGGTAAACAGCAGCTGGGATGATTTCTACACTATGTCATTGGTCTATAGAGACACTCTTAGAGCAAAATGCTGGAGAGTAGGGTGTGATCATATAGTACTTGCCTTCACCTGAGGCAGGTCTTTACTATTATTGGAAACAGTGGTTCAGAAAATGTCTCCTGGGCGGAGCCTATGCTCAGTGGGTAGGGCGCCAGCCCCATATACCAAGGGTGATGGCCAAACTGCAACAAAAAATAGCTGGGCATTGTGGTGGGTGCCTTTAGTCCCAGCTACTCGGGAGGCTGAGGCAGGAGAATCAACTAAGCCCAGGAGTTGGAGGTTACTGTGAGCTGTGATGCCACAACACTCTACCGAGGGTAACAAAGTGAGACTCTGTCTCAAAAACAAACAAAAAAATATCTCCTAGTAAACCACCATCACAAATTCCCCTTTATTTTTTCTGAGTATGCAGTTTAGATTATTTTTTCAGATTAATATGAGAGTACATATGATTAGGTTACATAGTTTGTGTTCATAAGGTAAAGTCCAAGTTGTGTCCTTCACCCAGGAAATGTGCCATATACCCCTACATCATACCCATTAGGTAGGGACTTAATAAACTCTCTCCCCCTTTCTTGCATTTAATTGATTTTTTTCTCTCATGTGCACTATTTTGTTAATCTACACATCTCAATTTAGTATTATTGAATACATGGGATCCTGGATTTTCCATTCTTGTGATACTTAGGAGAATGTATTCTAAATCTATCTAACATGTAAAAAAAGATACAAATTCTCCATCTTTTTATGGCTCAGTAGTATTCCATGGTATACATATACCAGTTTTTTGATCCATTCAGGGTTGAAGGGAACTTAGGTTGTTTCCACGTCTTTGGGATTGTAAATTGAGTTGCTATAAACATTTGAGTACAAATGTCCCTATGATAAAATGACTTTTTTCTTTTGGGTAGATAACCTAGTAATGGGATTACAGGATCAAATAGAACAGTGGTTCTCAACCAAAGGAACTGTATTAAAGGGTCAAGGCATTAGGGAGGTTGAGAACCAGTGAAATAGAAGGTCTACTTTTAGCTCTTTGAGGACTGTCCATACTTCTTTCCACAGAGGCTGTACTAGTTGCAGTCCCATCAGCAGTGCAAGAGTGTTCCCTTCTCTCTGCACCCACACCGGCATCCATTGCTTCAGAACCTTGTGATGTGGGCCATTCTCACTGGTGTTAGGTGCTATCTCAAAGTGGTTTTGATTTGCATTGCTCTAATAATTAGAGATGATGAGCACTTTTTCATGAGATTGTTGGCCATTTGTCTGTCCTCATCAGTAAATTTTCTGTTCATGTCTCTCCCTCACATTTTAATGGAGTTGGAGTTGTTTGCTCCTTGTTCATTTGCTTGAGTTCTTTGTAGATTCTGCTTATTAACCCTTTGTCAAATTTGTAGCATGTAAATATCTTCTCCCATTCTAAAGGTTATCTCTTTGCTTTGTTGATTGTGTCCTTAGCTATACAGAAACTTTTTGATTAGATTAGGTCCCACTTATTTATCTTTTCTAATCCCCCACTTTAAGCCTCACAGTTCCTGTCTCTTCTTTTAAATCTCTTCATCACATCCTTAACACATGTCTGTCACTAATTCTGACTCTTCCCCACATTTCTCTGTGTTCAAATGCATTCTTTCCTCACTCTGTACCTTTGCAAAGAGGAAATATTCTCTCCTCTTGCCCCCTTGGACAAGACTAACCTCCAGTGCTCTTTGGGACCTTTTCCTGATTTTTATTTCTTCTTTTTTGCTTTCATCAATTTACTACTTTTAGCTTAAAAGAAGCCTCAGGGATTACCTAGTCCAAATGAAATAGATGCCTTACCTAAAAACACCCTGTTAGGGGGAATAGGAAGAACAGCTCTACCCCTAAACTCAGCTCTTCTCTCTCTCCATCCTTCCCTTTGCTGACAAATTTCTTAAAAGACTGTCCTACATTTCCTGCCTCTGTTGCTTTCCCACCCACTCGACTCAACCCACTGCAGGGTGGCTTCCGCCTTCACCACACCACTCCACTGGAACTGCTCTTTTAAAAGTCACCAGCGACCTCCTGTGTGTTCAATCTCTTGGCCTCTTTTTGAGCTTTTGATTTAATTAAGGAAGGTTTCCTAGGTACATTGATAGTTCTTACTCACTGGCCAAATACAAAAGACCCAGTCTCTATTTCTGAGGAACAAATGAGAACTCATGATGACGAAGCTTATTCCTGGAATGGCACCAGGGCATGGGGGTGGTAGGGATAGGGAGGAGATGTGGGTTTGATTTCCTTTCCGAGATTAAAAATAAAATAAGCATTCATTCTTTCATTGATTTTTTTTGACATATACTTGTGTGTATCTACTATGTGGCAGGATAGCAACCCCCAAATCTCTGGGATGTAATGAGGTTCCTTTCTGTTCCTGTAATGACAAAGAAAAGGGCAGACCCTCAAATTGTCTTCATGCCAGAGTTACTAGTGCCAGAATCTGTACATTCGGCAACCGATTGCCACACCTGCCTGGCACTCATCAGGAGCAATGCTTACTTACCTGAGGATGAATTTTAAAAACCTCACCCTAAGATACAAAATTATCCACATTGCACCATTTTTTAAATACCACTAGGATGAAGTGGGAGGAATGATCCGAGTGTAACTTATTTGAAAACCCAGTTCTGGCAGAGGGAGTTTATGTTAATGTTAATAACAGGCTCTTGGAAAGAGGTCAAGGGGATAACATAGCTTTAAAAAATTCTGTTTCATAATCTTGTCCGTTTAGAAAGGGGAGGAGTGCAGTTTGTGTGAAGGAGGCAAGGGGGAGTCGTGGCCTCCGGTCCTCGCTTTGAACTTCTGAGCTTCTTAGCAAAGGCAATCAATATTCAGAAAGATTTCACTACGAGTTGCAAGAACTTGGACTCTTCATTCAACGTGATTATTTCCTACCCTCTAGCTTTCCATAAAAGAATCTCTTAAACACGCTGTTCAGGCCTGATCAAAACATTAGCCAAGCCTTATGATGTTTGGACATGCTATGAAACACCGAAGTCATTAATCATGGGGTTACTGACAGATGCTAAGTACAAGCATCTGTATGTTAAGATTTTTCTTTTACTGATCAACACATAACAGGGCCTAAGGCCTGGGAGGGAAAAGGGATAAAGCACATTTGGGGATGTGCAGTGCATGCAGATTTGACCCAGATTCAGGAAGCAGAAAATGAAATGCAAAATGGGAATCTTGACATTAGTAACTGTATTTGAAGAATATTAAACATCCTAATTCTCTTAATGATCCTGAATGTTTTAAGGATAATTAAACTAAAGTAAAAGGGCCTGCTCTTTAAAATACACATGATGAGCATATTCTGAGAATGTGGAATTATATAGTTCTGTTTCCCAGGTAAGAATTAATTTGTAGGCTCAGTGCCTGTGGCTCAAGTGGCTAAGGCACCAGCCACATACACCTAAGGTGGCGGGTTTGAATCCAGCCCAGGCCCGCCAAATAACAATGACAGCTGCAACGAAAAAATAGCCAGGTGTTGTGGCGGGCGCCTGTGGTCCCAGCTACTTGGGAGGCTGAGGCAGGAGACTTGCTTGAGCCCAGAAGTTAGAAGTTGCTGTGAGCTGTGATGCCAC
>NW_003852611.1:1994766-1996003 GCF_000181295.1 Otolemur garnettii | reverse complement strand
AAAAAAAAAAAAAAAAAGAATTAATTTGTAGAAAGAATCCAGCAATAGAAAAAAGATTTATTTAATACTCCTATTTTAGTAGGTACCAATTCCTTAGAAATTTTCTGAGTAACCAAGAAGAAAGTTCCTATGTTATTATATTATTATACCAGTCCAATTGATTAGCCTGTTAGTCAAGTCTACAAGAAATGCATTTATTAGTATATAATCTATGTTATTAAGTACTCAGGGGAATCACTATTATGTTATAAATCAGTGTCACTGTTGAAGACAGATGGGTCTTCACATATTTTGCTCATTCTCCAAGCATCTAGAGAAAATGAGGAAAACCTCAATCTTGGAGTTTTAATATATGCATGCAATATGACTCCTATAAAAGGAAGAATACAGGTCCCTTAAGGGCCTCTTGGCATATTTTAACTCCAACTACAAACAGTAGTTCCCTCTTGTCCCAGGGAGATATGTTCCAAGACCCCCAGTGGATACCTGAAACCAAGAACCCTATAAATACTATGTTTTTTCTTTTACACACCTATGATAAAGTTTAACAAATTAGGCATAGTAAGAGAATAACATCAACACTAATAAAAATAACATAAATCAATTATAACAATATGCCAGCATCACTACTATTATGCTTTGAGCCATTATTAAGTAAAATAAGGGTAATTTAAACACAAGCACTGTGATACCTTAACAGTTGGTCAATGGATGGGTAGCATAGATAGTATGTATACACTGGACCAAAGGATGACTTCATCCTGGGCAGGACGGAGCTGGATAGTGTGAAATTTCATCAAACTAAGAAGGGTGTACAATTTAAAGCTTATGAATCATTTATATCTGGAATTTCCTATTTAATACTTACCTTGTGTAACTGAGATAAAGAGAGTCACAGTTACCACCATGTGTATTGTGTACTTCTGATACCGGATTTTTAACACTGGATTTCCAGGCTCTTGGTCTCAACGATTTGATGAATGAATCGATAGACCATAGAAGGAACAGTGAGGTTTTTTTAACAGCTCAAAGAACCAAACCTCCTTGCAGGGCAGGATACAAGTGTTACAACTCTTATGAAAAGAACTCTTACAAAGAGCCAAGCCTCTTTGTAGAGCAGGATAGATGTGCTATAGCTCTTACAAAGGGCCAAGCCTCTTTGCAGGGCAGGATCAGCAGCAGAAGTGTTACAGCTACAGCTCTTACAAAGGACCAAACCTCTTTGCAGGGCAGAGAT
>NW_003852611.1:1941966-1994606 GCF_000181295.1 Otolemur garnettii | reverse complement strand
CCTCTTTGCAGGGCAGAGATCAGCAAAGGGCCAAGCCTCTTTGTAAGGCAGGATCAGCAGCGGAAGTGTTCCAAGTCCTATAAAGAGCTAAGCCTCTTTGTAGAGCAGGATCAGCACTAGAAGTGCCGCAGTTCTCGCTTCTTCCTCTGGACGGTCTGCAACGGTCTGCTGAAATCTTGTTCTTCGGCTCTATCTTCCTTGAAGGTCTGCGAGGCTCTGTGATGATCTGCCCAAGTCTGCCCGTAGGCTGGCTGCTCAGGGCCTTATATAGGTGTAATAGCTTAGCTGTGATTGGTCCACAAAATGGACCAATCAGGAGCAGGATTGAAAGTGGACCAATCAGGAGCAGGATTGAAAATGGACCAATCAGGCGCGGGATTGAAAATGGACCAATCAGGAGCAGGATTGAAAGTGGACCAATCAGGAGCAGGATTGAAAATGGACCAATCAGGAGCAGGATTGAAAATGGACCAATCAGGAGCAGGATTGAAAATGGACCAATCAGGGATGGGCACCAGTTTTCCCTTGATTGACTGGTCCCCTAGCGCAGCTCTACTGGAGCCTCTGGGGGAAGAAAGCTCCCTCACTTGTCCCAACCTGCCGGGTTCTTTGCCGGCTGCTGCCAGCAAGACAGAAGCAGCAGATCCCCCAGGCCCTGCTCAGCTGAGCTGGCTGGGGTGCCACTTTTCCGGTATCACTTCTATGCTCTTCATTTAATTGCTTAATTATCTTAGAACATTAAAGCAAATGGATTCATAAAGAGTAATAGTTAAGAATTATTAAGGGCTTAATGGGTGTCAGATACTCTTCTGCACACATCACCTCATTAAAGCTTCACAACAACTCTATGCTGTAATTAGGCACTATTATAATCCCCATTTTACATTATTTTCCCCATTTTACATAAGGGGTGATTAAGGTGTATCAAAGACTTATTCAGGTTTACACACAATTAGCAAGGGGTAGATCAGAGATTCAAACCCAAGCAGTATGATCCTATCTTTCCACTACACAGGAATAGGGACTACTACTCTCCTACTCTACTGGAGGGGACCTCACAGATGATTTAGATCAAGTCCATCCTTGTCCTATATATCCATCCATATTGTGGGGATGGTGAAACTGAGGCCCAAAAGGTGGAAATCAATACCCCAAGGATTGTAGCTGCTGCTGGGGTACAGTTGGTAAGGTTGTATTCAAACACAGGAAGGGTATCCTCAGTCTTTATTTATTGCCCAAATAATTAAGTAAATAAATAAAGCAGCTTAGGTAGTGCCCTATGGCTGCTTGGGTGGTGCCCTATGGCACCAAGCTTAAGGACTGGTGTGTCAGGTTACTTGTGGGGCTCTCTGGTGAAGGAGTAAGGACATGGAGACAGCTTGGCCTTCAAATCAGAGGGACACAGTAGGTGTGGAGTCTCTGAGGTCAGGTGAGTGCTTGCCAGATGTGTTTGTGTCCTCGAGCTGTGCTAATCTCTCTTAACTGGAAGGCCAGTCTGATTCCAAGTCCTGGGGGAGGCTGGCAGCTCAAGCTTTGAGTTCAGATGAATTCTGAAGTGCCTCTGCTCATTGCACAGGCTCCAAGGTTGACAGGTAGATGGAAGCAAGAAGGAGAGGGTAATGTCCTTGAGAAAATGAAGGGGAATTGATGCAGTGCAGCAGGGAGCACCTCCTCTGAGCTTCTTCCATCCCCCTACACCATCTCTCAGAGCCTCCCCGCTCCCTGACTCGGGCTGACTCTCCCTTCTTCCTTTGCTAAAGGAGGAACTTTCAGCATCAGTTTCTAAAGAGGGAAAAATTAAGCTGCTATTGGAACAATTAGTCTTCATTGACGTCCCCCACCCCAACTTTGAGCTTTTAGAGAAAAGAGATAAAATGGTCACACCTGAGCTTTAAGTCTTTTTATACAAGCAGGCTGCTTTATAAAATAAAAAAAAAAAAAGGAAGCCATTAATTTTAGGTTTGTCATGTTTGTCTCACCATGATAAAGTGAACCATCTAACTCAAAGAGGCTGGAGAATGAGCCCAGTGCAGCTGTCAAAGAGGCTTGGAGAAAAGAAGAAAAAATAGTTTTCCCGTGCTCTTCCTTCTGTCGGGTGCATTCTTCCCTCACCTCTTAAGATTGCAACTCAATTATCACTTCTTCGGGGAAGCATTCCCAGTGGCATGCTCCCTCTTCCCTTCAAGGTCACAGTTCCCTATCACCTGTTTTCAGAGACCATATCATCCTCCTTGGTGTCACCTGTCACCTCTTACTGGTGAGATTTTTTTGGATTAAAGTCTAGAAGTCTAGCTCCCACATTAGACTGGAAGTTTCACAAGGGCAGGGAATCCCCCCCACACAGGATCCCCAGTGTTTGGTGTAACTCTTGGCACAAATTAGGTGCTCAATAATGATTTGCTGAATAAAAAAAAGACTCATCAAACCATAACTGACATAACAGAGAATATTTTGTACTGTTTCTTCTTTTAAGAGAATCAGCATAGCATATGAGTACAGCCCTGGAGTAAGATTATTTGGGTTCAAATCTCAACTTTGCCACTTACTAGTTGTTTTAACCTTGGTAAAATCACTTAGGGGTTCTGCCCCAGTTTCCTTATCTGTAAAATGGGGAGAATAATTGTACTTTTGTCATAGTGCTGTTGTGAGGACTCAATGAGTTAATATAGGTAAATTATGCGTTTGGCATACTTACCACATTCAATCAAATGTGAGCTATTATTTTATTAAAGACCTTGCTTCAGACCACACTGAGCAATTGCCTATAGCTGCTCTTTACACAAATTATGACACCAATGACACCAGGTTTTGATTCATACTCAGAGGATCCACTCCTCACTCCCCCCCCCCCGACTTTGCCTTTTTCACTCCATTACTTGACTTGATGTCACTAAGGCAGGCAGTGAAGGAGTCCTTTGCTTTTCAAGGAGGAATAAGCATGAGAGCAAAACATAAATCCAGCAAGCTGCCTAGGCTGCCGAGGTTGCAAAAGTGTAAAATGAAATAAGTATCTTGCGCGTTTCACTTTGAAGTGACAGGAAAATAAGTAGTCGGTCAACTACTAATTACTCAGCAGATCACCAGTGATGGACTGCGGCTTCCACAACATCACCGTGGAGCCAGCTAGGTGCTTGCGGTTCAGTACATCAGCCATTCATTAGTCAAGGAAGAGGAATGCAGTGAAGCAAAGGATTCCCATTGATTTGGTACAGCGATTATGCATGAGGTTACAAGGCTTTGAAACAAATAAGTGATGATTAGGAGGAAGTCGTGCTCTCTAATCCGGCCACCCATGAGCAACCATGGTGGGTATCCCACCCATGAACCTTGAAAAATCCTTATCTCCTTGATCCTTTTCACACTATTGATGAAAAAGGCTATCATTTGTTTTCTTGTGCTCAGCTGGGATCTAGAGATTTGGGGATAAGGATTTGTTTTTCTGCTTTCCCTACATGTAGTGGCTTTGACTTTTGTTTTGGGGGGAGCCCTATGGCTCTCAGCACAGGATCTAGAATGAGATAACCCCTGGGTTTGATTTCTAATGTCATCACTCAGATGCTCTGGAACCTTGGTTATATCACCTAACCTTTGTGTTCCATTTTTCTCTTTGGAAAAATGATTCCAATCAGAAAGGCTGTGAAAATTAAACAAGTAATTACATGTAAAGCATCAGTACCCTGTATCACAGAGAGTAAATGATCACCAAATTACTATTAGTGGTAATATTTACTTCTTCTTTGTGATATTCTTTCAGATAATTTATGTTAACTCCATGGCCATCTCTCCAATATAAGTTAACTCCATGGCCATCTCTGTGCTAAAAGCTTTACATGAATTATCTTATTCAGTCCTCTCAGTCATGCCTGAGAGATAGGTATTCTTCTCTCTTGTACAAGTGAGAAAAGGTTAAGTTACTTGTCCAGGGTCATGAAGCCTATGAGTAGGGGCTCTGCTCTTTGCTTCTGCATGGGGAAGAAGAGAAGAGGCTCTAGAGAGTACGGCCAGTAAGTCTGCTGCCTCTGTCTTCACGACAGAAGAGAGGAGGCTGTAGAGAAAAAAGAAAGCCAGCAAGTCTCTGAGGAAGATGTGGCCTTTATCCTCTCGGCAGACTGATAAAGAAGACCAAAACAGAGGAACCAAGCCAGCGAGAGGCACAGATAACTTCTGCACCCCCTGATTGGGATACTGTTGCTTTTCTTGTTGTTTTTTCTTACACAGGGTTTTTATTTGCTCTACTTCCATAGACTCAGCCAGGCTTTAAATTCACTTTTCTGTTATCTCCTATTATGACCCTATTCTGCTACATCCATATGACACTGTGGCTTTTACAGGGTGTTTAGTGAGTGGGAAAGTGAAGGCTGAGAAAGTGATTGGCCCATGGAAATGAAAATTCAGAATTAAAAATTGACCAGGCGGCTCCTGTGGCTCATATGGAGTAGGGTGCTGGCTCCATATGCCGGAGGTGGTGGGTTCGGACCCAGCCCCAGCCAAAAATGGCAAAAAAACAAACAAATAAATAAAAATAGACCAATCAGCATCCTGCCACACTCCCTCTCAGCCACCCACTTTAAGGTAAACGAGGTATTTAAATTTGACCAATCAGGTGCCGTTTCAGGAGCATTTCCCTTCTCCAGAGCTTAGGAAGTTGGGGAGAGGGTCCGTGTGTAGTGTGTGGAGGGAACACATGTGTACCCATGTTAGGCACACCAAAACAAAGACCCTAGGCAGTTAAGCAAAGAATGCAGCATGCAGGGTTTTTCGTGGGTAAGAAAGGGAGGAGAATTTGATTGGCCCATGTCAATGCAAATTAGGCATTGATAAATGACCAATCAGCATCATCCTGCCACACCCCCTCTGAGCCACCGACTTTCAGGCAAATGAGGCATTGAAATCTGACCCATCAGGTTGCATTCCAGGTTAATGCTAATTAGGCATTGATAAATGACCAATCAGCATCATCCTGCCACACCCCCTCTGAGCCACCCACTTTCAGTCAAATGAGGTATTGAAATCTGATCCATCAGGTTGCATTCCAGGTTAATGCTAATTAGGCATTGATAAATGACCAATCAGCATCATCTTGCCACACCTCCCTCTGAGTCACCCACTTTCTGGCAAATGAGGCATTGAAATCTGACCTATCAGGTTGCTTTCCACGGACATTGACCTTCTCATTGGCTCAGGTGTTGGGGAGAGGGTTTATGGTTGTGTATGCACTCGTGTTTGGCCCACCAACACAAAGACCCTAGAAAATCCCCCCAATTCATCAAAGAATGCAAGAAACTGAGTTTTGGCTGGGCAGGAAAGGAAAAGCTGAAAATTTGATTGGTCCATGTCAATGCAAACTAGGCATTGAAAATTAACCAATAAGGCTCGTCCTGCCACATCCTCTCTTGAGCCACCCACTTTTATGCAAATGAGGCATTGAAATCTAAGCAATCAGGTGGCTTTCCAGGAGGATTTCCCTTCCCCTGCCCTTCTCCAGGGCTCAGAGGTGTGGGAAGAGGGTTTGTGTGTGAGTGTGCCCGTGTTATTCCCACCAAAAAAGACACTAGGCAGGGAATCTCCTAGGTTAAGCAAAGAATGCACCATGCCAGGGTATAGGTGGGCAGGAAAGGGAGTACTGAGAATTTGATTGGCTCATATCAATTTTGACATTAGGCATTGAAAATTGACTGATTAGCATCATCCTGCCACACTCCCTCTGCGCCACCCACTTTGATGCAAACCAAGCATTGAAATCTGACCAAATTGGGTGGCTTTCTGGTGCATTTCCATTCTCCATGGCTCAGGGGTTATAGAGTACATGTGTGTGTTCACCCATGTTAATGTCACCAACACAAAGATGCTAGGCAGTCTGGCCCATCAATTTACCAAAGACTTGGATAGGACAAGGAGGGCTGAGAATATCATTGGACAAATTGAAAATTGTCCAGTTAGTTTCACCCTCCCAAAGTCCCTCCAGCCCCTCCTTTCATGCAAATGTGGTATTGAAATCTGATGAATCAGGTGACTTTCCAGGGACATTTCCTCTCTTCACTGCTCAGGGTTTATGGGGTGTGTGTGTGTGTATATGTGTGTGTGTGTGTGTGTGTGTGTGTGCCTATGTTTGGTCCACCACCAAAAAAAACCTAGGCAGTCAGTCCCTGCCAGTTAAGCAAAGAATGCAGCATGCCAGGATTTGGGTATAAAGAAGGAAAGGTTTAAAATTTTATTGTCCCATCTCAATACAAAATACGAACTGAAAATTGACCAATCATCAGCATCATGCTGCACTCCTTCTGAGCCTCTCCCTTTCATGCATATGAGGCATTGAAATCTGACCAACCAGGTAGTTTTAGAGGGCATTTCCCTTCTCCAGTGCATAGGGGCTTGTGGAGAGGATTTGTGTGTGTGTGTGTGTGTGCGCGCGTACAATACATGTTAGTCCCAACACAAAGAAACTAGGCGGTCAGTTCCACCAGTTTACCAATGACTGCAGTATACCTTGTTGGGCCTGGGTATACTGGTCTGAGAATATCATTGGCTGATGTCAATGCAAATTAGACATTAAAATTTGTCCAATCAGGATCATCCTGCCATAGTCCCTCAACCCCTCCTTTCATGCAAATGAGGCAATAAAATCTTACCAATCAGGTGGCTGTGGGGGGCGTTTCCATTCTCCATGGCATTGAGGTTATAAGGCATGTTTGTTTATGTGTGTGTGTGTGTGTGTATGCCCATGGTTAGCCCAACAAAACAAACTCCCTTGGCTGTCACACCACCCAGTTAAGCAAAGAATGAAGCATGCCAGGGTTTCAGTGTAGAAGGAAGGGCTCATAATTTGATTGGCCCATCTCTATGCAAATTATGCAATGGAAATTGACCAATTAGTAGGATCCTGCCACATGCCTTCGGAACCTCCTGTTTTCATGCAAATTAGATGTTGAAATCTGACCAATCAGGTGGCTTTCTGGGGCATTTCCTTTCTCAAGGGCATAGGTATTTGGCCAGAGGGTGCAGCACACTCATCAATGTTAGCCCTGCCAACACAAAGAAGTTAGGGAGTTAGTCCCTGGAATTTACCAAGACTGTAGTATTCAGATTTTGGCTGGGCAGGACAGAAAGAGATGAGAATATCATTGGCCGATGCCAAGGCAAATTAGTCATTGAAAACTGTCCAATCAGAATCATCCTGCCAAAATCCCTTGAGCCCCTCCTTTTATGTAAAGAAGGCATTGAAATCTGATGAACCAGGTGGATTTCCAGGTGCATTTCTATTATCCACATCTCAGGGGTTATGGAGAAGGTTTGTATGTGTGTGTGTGTTCTCCCATGGTTGGCCCTCCAATACAAAGACCCTATGCAGTTAATACCCCAAGTTTAGCAAAGAAATATGTCAGGGTTTTGTTGGAAAGAATGGGAGAGCTGAGAATCTGATTGGCCCATGTCAATGCAAATTATGTATTGAAAATTGAACAATCAGCATCTTCCTGCCACATTCTTTCTGAGCCATCCCCTTTCATGCAAACAAGTTATTGAAATCTAACCAATGAGGTGACTCACCAGGGACATTTCCTTCTCCATGACTGAGGGGTTGGGGAGAGGATTTGTATGTGATAAGTCCATGAGAGCCCATGTTAGGCCCCCAACACAAAAATATTAGGCAGTCCCCACAGTTAAGCAAAGAATGCACCATGTAGAGTTTTTGGTCTAACAATTGATTGGCCCATATTGATGCAAATTAGGCTTAGTCAGCATTATTATCCTGTGAGCCACCCCTCTTCAGGTAAATGAGGCATTGAAATCTCACCAATCTAGTGGCTTTCCAGTCGCATTTCCTTTCTCCAGGGCTCAGGATGTTTAGGGGTGTGTGTGTGTGTGTGTGTGCACTTGTGTTAGACCCACTAAAACAACACCATAGGCAGTCAGTCCCCTTGATTAAATAAGAATGCAATATACCGAGTTATGGCTGGGTAGAAAAGGGAGGGCTGAGAATCTGATTGGCCCCTGTCAATGTAAATTAGGCATTTAATATTGACCAATAAACATCATCCTGCCACACTATCTCTGAGCCCCTCTTTTTCATATGAATGAGGCATTGAAATCTAACTGATCAGGTGGCTTTGTGGGGGCATTTCCCTTCTCCAGGGTTCAGGGGCTTTGGGAGAGGGTTTCTGTGTGTGTGTGTGTCCCTCTTAAGTCCACCAACACCAATATTCTAGATAGTGAATCTCCCCCAAGTTAAGCAAAGAATGAAGCATGCAGGGTTTTTGATAGGTAGGAAAAGGAGTGGTGAGAACTTGCCAGTGGTCCCTAGCCCTGGAGAAGGGAAATGCCCTGGAAAGCCACCTGATTGATCAGATTTCAATGCCAATTAAGCACTGAAAATTGACCAATCAACATCATCTTCCCACACTCCCTCTGAGCCACCCACGTTCATGCCAATGAAGCATTGAAATCTCACCAATCAGGTGGCTTTCCTAGGGCATTTGCTTTCTCCAGGGTTCAGGGGGTGGGGAGGAGTGTATGTGTGTGTATGTGTGGTCATGATAGGCTCACCAACACAAAGCCACTAGGCAATCAATCTCCTTAGTTAAGCAAAGAATGCGGCATACCAGGGTTTTGTCAGGAGAGAAGCGGGTAGCAGAGAATTTGATTGGCCTATGTCAATGAAAATTAGGTATTGAAAATTGATCAATCAGCACCATCTTGCTGCAATCCCTCTGAGCAACCCCCTTTCATGCAAATAAGTATTGAGATCGGACCAATGAGGTGTCTCTCTGGGACATTTCCCTTATCCAGGGCTCAGGGGTAGGAGAGAGAGAGAGAGTGAGCATGTGTGTGTGTGTGTGTGTGTGTGTGTCTGCCTGCCTGCATGTGTGTGCATGCCTATGTCAGATCCACCAACACAAAGACCTTAGTCAGTCAGTCAGTCCACTCAGTTAAGCAAAGAATATAGCATACTGGGCTTTGGCTAGGTGAGAAAGGGAGGGCTGAGAATTTGACTGGGGCATGTGGATGCAAATTAGGCATTGACAATTGACCAGTCAGCATCATCCTGCCATACTCTGAGCCACCACATTTCAGGCAAATAATTCATTGAAATCTAAGCAATTGGGTAGCTTTCTGGAGGTATTTCCCTTCTCCAGGGATCAGGGGTTTGGGGAGATGGTTTGTGTGTATGTGTGTGTTTGTGTTCCTATTGGACACACCAATACAAGACCCTAGGCAGTCAGTCCCCCAAGTTAAGCTAAAAATGCAGCATACTGGGTTTTAGCTAGGTGAGAAAAGGGGTACTGAGTATTTGATTGGTCCATGTCAATGAAAATTATGCATTTATGGGATTCTGGATAAAGATCACAGACCAGAAAGATCATTGAGCTGAGCTCTCCTAGAATGACTGGGGAAAAAGAGAAAACCCAGCATTACCTGGCTAGGGGACCTTACCCAGAGTCATAGCTCAGGGAGCACAGTGAGGAGGTGGTGAGCTGCATACAGTGTATGATCTGGAGTGATGGAAAGCTGATGAAATAGGCAAGTTATTGCAGTGACTAGGATTGGCTGCCACCTCATAGGGGTCAGGGATGGGAGGAAGCCTTTCTGGAGTTGTCAGTACTTGGGGGAAACTGTGTGTTGAGTGGAAAGCTTGAAGAGTGGGTAGACTCAAACAGTATACAGCAATCAGATTAAAATGCTGGTTGGAGTGGATTTGCCATAGGTTTTGTGTCTGGGGAGACAGCCATATTGTGAAGGTCTCAGAGGCCAGGGGCCTGCCATTGTGGGAAGATCATGAGAAGATCTTAGCAGGGGCCTAAAGCATGGCTGTCTTAATTCTGCCTGTTGGGATAAGAACTTCACTTTTGGGACAGGCTGAGGGACTACCACACCCCACAGGAACTGGAGTCGGGGCGCACTGTGAGATCTGTGCCTGAAGGATTCTTGTGAGCTTTAAAATCCCAACCCAGCAGGGTCTGAGTGCTGAAGAAACAATCAGGGGATCATAGAGGTTGCTGGCTATGCTGTCTCCTAAAAAAACCCCACAGCACCACCTGGTGTCCTAGTGACATATTACAACATAGTGTCATCAACAGCAAGAACTTCTGTTGAAACAAAGGAGGCAGTAAGAAGCAAAAAGGAGAACAAGGTGAACAAGAAGAAAGAACATGTGAGGAGGAACCAACAGAAAAATTCAGGCAACATGAAGAACCAAAACAAAGGAACTCCCCCAAAATACAATAAAGCAGCTATTGCAGAAGACTCCACCTATAATTAATGGACCTGACAGAAAGGGAATTTAAAATATGGATGATAAGGACAGTAAAAGCATTGGACATGAACATGGAAAGACAGAACCAAAAGTTGGACGAGAGATATGTAGAATATAAAAACGATATGGCAGAGCTTAAGGAAATGAAGGAGACAAATAGGGAATGTAACGATAAAGTAGAAAATATCAAAAATAGGTTATACCATGGAAAAGAAAGACCTTCAGAGCTAGAGGATAAAGTTTTTGAGTTAACCCAGGTAGTTAAAGAGGCAGAAAACAAGAGAGAGAAAGCAGAACAGGCACTTAAAGAACTATAAGACTCTATGAAGCATTCAAATATATGAATAATAGGGATTCCTGAAGGGGAATAAGATGGTCCTAAAGGAATGGAAACCCTATTGGAGACTATCATAAATAAAAACTTCCCAAGTTTTACTGAAGACCCTGACATACTGCTTTAAGATGGATATCACATGCTAGGTCATCTCAATTCAAACAGAGCCTCTCCAAGACACATTGTAATGAACCTGTCCAAAGTCAAGATGAAAGAAAAAATTCTGCAGGCAGCCAGAAATAAGCTACAACTGACATACAGAGGCAGAGCCATTAGGATAATGGCAGAGTTTTCAACTGAAACCTTCCAAGCCAGAAGAGCATGGTCATCCAGCTTCAACATTCTTGAACAAAGCAATTTCCAGCCCAGAATTCTGTATCCTGCCAAACTAAGGTTCAAAATTGATGGAGAAATCAAATATTTTGTGGACATACAAACACTGAGGAAATTTGCCACAACAAGGCCAGCTCTACAGGAAATATGTAGGCCTATTCTCAGCACTGACTATGACAATGGACCACCAGCAAAGTAAACACCCAGAAACTAAAGGTCAAAACTTAGCTTCCACAATGGTGCAAATGATAAAACTATACAATGGACTTTCACAAAGTAAGATGGCTATAATTCCACCACACTTATCAATTCTCTCAATAAATGTCAGTGGACTGAATTTACCACTGAAGAGGCACAGGCTGACTGATTGGATAAAAAAAAAAAAAGACAAGCCATCCATATCCTGTCTCCAAGAGACACACCTAGCCTTGAAGGACAAATCAAGACTCAGGGTTAAGGGATGGAAAACAGTATTTCAAGCAAATGGAAATCAGAAGAAAGGAGGGGTTACATTCTTATTTTCAGATACAGGCAGATTTAAAGCAATTGAAGTTAAGAAAGACAAAGATGGACATTTTATACTGGTCAAAGAACAATACAAACAAGAAGACATTTCAAATTTAAATATCTTTTCACCCAGCTTAAATGCTCCCAGATTTATGAAATGGACTTTGATGGGTCTGAGCAATATGGTATCCCATAGCACTGTAATAGTCAGGAATTTTAACACCCCTCTAATAGAGCTGGACAGATCCTCTAAACAGAAACTGAACAAAGATACAAAGGACTTAAATGTGACCCTAGAACAAATGGGATTAATAGTCATATACAGAACACATCATCCCAAAGCTAAGGAATATACATTTTTATCATCAGCCCATGTTATGTACTCAAAAATCAACCACATCCTAGCTACAAATCCCTCAGCATAATTATAAGAATAGAAATTATACCTTGTATCCTCTCAGACCACAAGGCAATAAAGGTAGAATTCAACTCCAACAAAAACGTTCATCCCCACACAAAGACTTGGAAATTAAATGACCTTATGCTGAATGAGTTGGGTTCAGGAAGAGATAAAAGAAGAAATCGTTAAATTCCTCAAACGTAACAACAATGAAGACACAAGTTACCAAAACCTGTGGGATATAGGAAAAGCAGTCTTAAGAGGGAAATTTATCCCATTAGATGCCTACGTTCAAAAAACAGAAAGAGAATGTACATCAAAAAACTCATGAACCATCTTATGGAATTGGAAAAAGAAGAACAATTTAATCCCAAAACCAGTAGAAGAAAAGAAATAACCAAAAGTTAATCATAAATTAATGAAATTGAAAACAAAAGAATCATCCAGATAATTAACAAAAAAAAAAAGTTGGTTTTTCAAAAAAATAAAAAAAATTCAATGAACCTTTGGCCAGATTACCTAGAAACAGAAAAGTAAAATCTCTAAAAACCTCAATCTGAAACAATAAAGGGGAAATAACAACAGATGCCACAGAGATACAATAAATCTGTATCTCTGAGTCATACAAGAAACTCTATGCCCAGAAATTTGACAATGTGGAAGATATAGATCGATACCTGGAATCACACCCTCTCCCTAGATTCAATCAAGAAGAAATAGATCTCTTGAACAGACCAATTTCAAGAATAAAATTGAAGAAACAATAAAAAATCTCCCAACAATAAAAAGCCCTGGTCCAGATGGCTTCACACCAGAATTCTATCAAACCTTCAAAGAAGAGTTTCTACCCATACTGCAGACATTATTCCAAAACATTGAGAAGGAAGGACTCTTCCCCAATATGTTCTATGAAGTAAACCTCACCCTGATCTCCAAACCAGGAAAAGACCTAACTAAAAAAGAGAATTTCAGACCAATCTCATTAATGAACATAAGTGCAAAAATTCTCAACAAAATCCTAGCCAATAGATTACAGCCACACACTAGAAAATATCGTTCATCACAATCAAGTAGGTTTCATCCCAGGAATGCAAGCCTGGTTTAACATACACAAGTCCATAAATGTAATTCACCAAATCAACAGAAGCAAAACAAAGACCATATGATCCTTTCAATAGATGCAGAAAAAGCATTTGATAAAATCCAGCATCCTTTTCTAATTAGAACACTTAAGAATATAGGCATAGGTGGCACATTTCTTAATCTGATCAAAGCCTTCTATGACAAACCCACAGCTAATATTTTACTGAATGGAGTAAAACTGAAAGCTTTTCCACTTAGAACTAGAACCAGACAAGGTTGCCCTCTATTGCCACTATTCAACATAGTGCTGGAAGTTCTAGCCAATATAATCAGGTAAGGGAAGGGAATAAAGGGTATCCAAATGGGTGCAGAGGAGGCCAGACTCTCTGTTTGCTGTGGATATGATCTTATACTTAGAGAACCCAAAAACCTCAACCACAGGAGTCCTGGAAATGATAAAAAAAATATACAGCAAAGTTTCAGGATATAAAATCAATATCCACAAATCAGTAGTCTTTATATATGTCAATAACAGCCAAGATGAGAAGCTAATTAAGCACACAATTCTCTTCACAGTAGCTTCAAAAAAATTGAAATACCTAGGAATATACATAACAAAAGATGTGAATGACCTCTACAAAGAAAATTACAAAACCCTAAGAAAAGAAATAGCAGAAGATATAAACAAATGTAAGAACATACCATGCTCATGGCTGGGAAGAACCAACATTGTGAAAATGTCTATGCTACCCAAAGCAATCTACAGATTCAATGCAATCTCCATTAAAATATCATCAGCACACTTCAAGAAATGGAAAAAAATAATTCTTTGTTTTGTATGGAACCAGAAGAAATCCTGTATAGCCAAGGCAATTCTTAGCAACCAGACTTTCTGCTATACTACAAGGCTATAGTGATCAAAACAGCATGGTATTGGCACAGAAATATAGATACTGACTTTTGGAACCAAATAGAAAACCATGAGATGAAACTAACATCTTACAGCCACCTGATCTTTGATAAACCAAACAAGAACATACACTGGGGGAAAGAATACCTATTCCATAAATGGTGTTGGGAGAACTGGATAACTGCATGTAAAAGACTGAAACTGGACCTGCACTTCTCACCACTTACAAAAATTGATTCAAGATAAATACAAGATTTAAATCTAAGGCATGAAACAATAAAAATCCTCAAAGAAAGTGTAGGAGAAACACACGAAGATATCATCCTGGAGTAATATTTTATGAAATATTCAGCAATTGCAGCAGCAGCAAAAATAAATCAATGGGACTTAATTAAAATGAAAAGCTTCCGTACAGCTAAGGAAACAACCACCAAAGCAAACAGACAATGTTCAGAATGGGAAAATATATTTGCATATTCATAATCAGACAAAAACTTGATAACTAGGATCTATAGGGAACTCAAACTAATGAATAAAAAGAGACCCAATAATCCCATATATCACTGGGCAAGAGAGATGAGTAGAACCTTCTCTAAAGAAGATAGACAAATGGCTAACATATGAAAAAATGCTCATGGTCCCTAATCATCAGAGAAATGCAAATCAAAACCACCCTGAGATATCACTGAATCCCAGTGAGAATGACCCACATCACGAAGTCTCAAAGCTACAGATGCTGGCATGGATGTGGAGAGAAGGGAACACTTTTACACTGCTGGTGGGACTGCAAACTAATACAACGTTTTTGGAAGGAAGTATGGAGAATCCTCAAAGAACACAAATTAGACCTCCCATTTGATCTTGCAATCCCATTACTAAGCATCTACCCAGAAGAAAAACATCCTTTTATCATAAGGTCATTTGCACTAGATTATTTATCACAGCTCAATTTACAATTGCCAATACATGGAAACAGCTTAAATGCCCAACCCAGGAGTCAATTAACAAGTTGTGGTATATGTATACCATGGAATATGACTTAGCCACTAAAAAGATGGAGACTTTAGGGCAGTGCCTGTGGCTCAAAGGAGTAGGGTGCTGGCTCCATATGCAGGAGGTGGTGAGTTCAAACTCAGCCCCGGCCAAAAACTGCAAAAAATAAATAAAATTTTAAAAAAGATGGAGATTTTACATCTTTTGTATTAACCTGGATGGAGGTAGAATATATTCTTCTGAGTAAAGCATCATAAGATGCTGGGAGATGCAAGAATCCAATGGATTCCAATGTGCTCTATTCTAATATGAAGGCAGCAGATGGCCTAATACAAGGAGGAGTAGGGGTATGAACAAGTGAAGAGAGAGGAGGAGGGTGGGATATGAGGGGTCATGGTGTATGGCACACCCTTTGGGAGTAGGACACAATTATAAGAGGGACTTTATGTAACAAAGGCAATCACTGTAACCTAATTCTTTGTACCCTCATTGAATCCCAAACAGTAAAAAATATATATTAAAAAAAAGAAAATTAGGTATTTACAATTGACCAGTCAGCATCATCCTGCCACATTCCCTCTCAGCCACTCCCTTTCATGCAAAGGAGGCATTGAAATCTGACTAATCACTTGGCCTTCAGGGGCATTTCTCTTCCCCAAGGGTCAGGGGTTAGTGAGAGGGTTTGTGTGTGTGTATGTGTATGTGTCCCTGTTAAGTTCACCAACACAAAGACCCTAGCAAGTCAACACCTCCAGTTAATGAAAGAAAGCATCATCCAGGGGTTTTGGTCGGCAAAAAAATGGAGGACTGAGAATTTGATTAGCCCATGTCAGTGGAAATTAGGCATTAAAAATTGACCAATGAGCATCACCCTGCACAGTCCCTTGAGCTACCCCCTCTCATGCAAAAGAGGCATTGAAATCTGAACAATCAGGCAGATTTCCAGGGGCATTTGCCTTTTCCAGGGCTTAGGGGTTTGGGGAGAGGGTGTGTGTGTGTGTCCACGTTAGGCCCACCAACACAAATACCCTAGGTAGTCAGTCCTTCCAGTTAAGCAAAGAATGCAGCATGCCAGGGTTTTGGCTGGACTGGAAAGGGAGTACTGAGAATTTGATTGGCCCATGTCAATGCAAATTAGGCATTGAAAATTGACCCATAAGCATCATCCTGTCACACTCCCTCTGAGCCACCCCCTTTCATGCAAAGGAGGTATTGAAATCTGACCAATCAGGTGTCTTTTCCAGGGCATTTCCTTTCCACAGGCTCAGGGAGTTGGGAGAGGGTGTGTGTGTATGCGTGTGAATGAGTGTGCACTCCCATGTTGGGCTCCACCAACACAAAGACCTTAGGCAGTCAGTCCTCCTATTAAGCCAAGAATGCAGCATGCCACTAGGCTTTTCTAACACTTAACCATGTTGCCACTATGATAATTAGTCCCTATAGTACACAGCTACCCCTTTCCTCCTTGACTCTGTAGTGAATCAAATAAATCTTTTAGATAGAGAGTATAGCTCCATGATTATGGCAGGGCCTCTGGATTCAGACTACTGTGGTTCAAATTTGATCACTTTTTGAGTGATCTTGAAAACTTACTCAACTTTCTCAGCCAATAGTTTCCCAAGTGTGCTCTGAGGATCCAAGGAGGCCCATGAGGTCCAAGCAATTTTCACAATAACAGTAAGATATTATTTGCCTGTTTTACTTCCATTTTCTGATGGTTGTACACCAATGTCTTCCAGAGGCTCCATGATGAGTGATGTTGTCATCATTCCAATGGCTAGTGGAATGGTGCTTGTGTGTTCCTGGGTTTTAAAAACTTCCCTATGTGGAGCTTGAACTTGCTGTCCCTGGCTTGCAGGGCCAGAGCTCTAACCACTGAACTACAGTGCCCAGCTTTCAGTTTTATTTCTAATATGCTAAATATTGAGATATCTACATCTACATATATATTTTTTATATATGTGTGTGTGACATCACACATATACAAAAACTTCTAGGGATCCTCCAAGATTTTGACAATTATAAAGTGGTCTAGGGATCAAGAAGTTTGAGAAGCACTTCTTTAGACTTTAGTTTGTTGTACAGATTAGGAATAATGGCATTAATCTTACAAAATTGTTGGGAAGATAATGCCCATAAAGCTTCTTTTCTGGGGCCTGGCATATAGCAGGTGCTCAGTAAATGATAATAATTTTCCATGCCATTATTGATCTACTTTTTTCTGCATTTGCTGAGAGTCTATAGCTAACCTCCTTGTTAACTGTAAATTGGAGTGCATCTGTTGTTTATTTACTAGGAAAAGCACATACATTATCAGTCATTTGTGTGGCCATCACAGAGCTGTGTGCAGTGGCAAAATGCATAACAGCTTTCAATCGGTTTGGAGAGATGGTACTCATGTGTGAAACAACATCAAAGCAGGTAAGATGGAATGTAGCTATTAAATAGAGTGGAGTATGTGTCCAAACTACATGGAGGGAGACACTTCTTTCTGCACTTACATCCTGTAGGAGTTTGGAGAATAGGGAGCTGGGAGCCAGAGATCCAAGGTGGTTTGGCTGGGTGCCATGTGTCCTAGAGATGTCCTAACTATACCCAGTAAAAGTGTGTGCCTTCTTGGGGAGTCTGTAAGATATGTGCCAAGCCCTTAATACTACTTTGGAAATGGGATGTTGCTTGGTATCTAGGAGTGCTTTGGTGTACTTTAACAAAACAGAAACCAAATTTCTAGATCTTAAATCCCGTTATCAGAAAATGAAGGGGTTTGGAGTCAGCTGACCTGATTTCAAATCCTGATTGTGTTACTTCAGTAGTTGTGGGAGCTGGGGGATGTTGAGACACCATATGGAGTCTCGTGATCCTGATGTGGAAAATAGGGTTGGTACTAATACCTGCCCTGCCTAGCATTGTAGGCAATGGCACTTTGCACATTCTAAAGCACTAAATGTATGTGCAATGGTGTCACCACATGGTCTTTTGCCTCTTTTGCCTATTACATCTCTACCTCAGTGGTGTTCTGAGACTGGTGGCATCTGCTCCAGAGAGGAAGCAGGCCTGGAATAGCCTGGGTATTTACGGAGGGGATTGGCAGAATACGAGTTGTGAAACTCAGTGGTCTGCTCCAGATCATCCTGTTGAGTTCCTCACTCTCATGAACACTAAATTTACTTTCCCCATTTTTTAAAAATAGCTTTGTAAATTTGCTCTATTATGTTTCTCTTCACTTTATGTTGGGGGGAGGAATTTTTAAGAATAATTCCATACAAAGAGCTATTCCTTAACTGAGAACGATCCTGCCAGGCTTATAGCTCACCTCTCACTTGTCAGGCACAGGGCAGGAGAATAACTTGCTCAGAATTAACAGTCTTCTCTAAACGCATTAAAGAAACTCAAAAGAATAGCGCTGCTGTTCACTGGCATGAGGATTATTTTATGTGGATTGGGTGCTTCCAATAAGCTAGTGACTCGTGGAAGAGTAGCACTCACGATGAGCTCAGGTGTGACCCAAGGACAATGAAACCGGTATGTTTAACACTTGGTTACCTGTATGGTTTGGAGCCTCCTCCTCTTACTGTGTGACCTTAGGCAGCTTACTCCACCTCTCTGAGATTCTGTTTCTGCATCTGTTACAGAGGGATCACTCGAGTACCTATTGATCCTACAGGGTCAATGCCCGAATTGAATGAGGTAACTTGTGTAGGATTACCTCCTAGCCTGACATATACTTAGCATTCAGCAAGTGTTAGCTATTATGACTTTGAATATGCTAGGAGCTGTTCAGGGTGTAAAGCAAGCCCTGACTTCTGAGGGCTTGTACTCAAAATGAGAAAAAAAGATACAAAGACAAACAATCTGAGCGTGGGCAGAAGGGCCAGAGAGGTTGCATTCAGTCCGACACCTATTACTCACTCCCGGTGGTTTCACTGACTCCACCTTCCTTTCCACTCCCTCCCACCCAAATCGTTGACCTTACCGCAGAACAAGGCGTTCCTTTAACTGCTTAGAAACCACTTTCTCTTTGGTTTTTTCCCCTAAGTGGGGTGAGGGGGAAGGAAAAGAGAGAGGGAACAAACACCAGCTGGGATGAGAATATGAAGAAAAGACAGGTTTCTTTTTTTTCCCCATTAAAAAAAAAAAAAGAGCGGGGTAGTGAGGACAGGGAGAAAAATGTGTTCTTAATGCGGAAGGGCTGTCGCGAAGCGCGCGCGGGCGGTTTCACCCAGGCACAGCTTCTCCCAACCATCTCGGAGCAGGCGACGCTCCGGCCCCAGCCAATCATTTATTTACACCACCAGGAGGTGCAGACGCCAGCGGCAAGTGTCAAAACTCCCGGAAATGAAGTGTGGCTCCCTAATTCTGCCAGCCTCTTAAGAGCCTGCTCCTCATAAAGCCCCCAGCCAGAGCAGTAAGGTGGGTCCACCCTGAACGCGTCCCATATTGATCCGCCGCCACATTCCAAAGCCCGGGTGAAGCTTTGTTTGCCTTTTCAGGGGACTCATCTTCAACCTCCCTTGAAGTACCTGGCACCCCAGCAAAACTGTAACTTTGCTCTTAAGTCTTTGAGCTTTTCTTTCTAGAGAATTGCAGAGACAGACTGGGGGGGGGACTTCAAAGTGGTGGGAACTGCTGCTATTCATGGAAGATAAATTTGAAATACAGATGAATTCTAGAATTGAAAAAAATGTTGCATTTATATGAATTAAAATTTTAAGAATTCATTTATTCTTCATAACCTCTGTGAAGTAGGCACTACTGTTATCCCCCTTTTTAGATAAAGAAAGGGAGGCACAAAGAGGTTAAGTGATTTGCTCAAGTAAGTGGCAGATACAGAATTTGAACCCAGGCAGGCAGGTTCCGGCCACATGCTCTCCATCACACTCTGCTTAGCTCCCTCCTGTTCAGTTCAAGAGAAATGACTTTTCTTCTCTTGACCCTACAGCGAAGTTTGTTGTCATAGCATATAAATATCCTTTCTACAACTATGTGTGTTGCTATTTATTTCCCATTTAGGTCAAGAATCTCTTGATGCTTTTGAACACCTTCCCACCTGTCTTGGCGCCACTGCACATATCAAATACTTAAAATATTTTTCTTTTTGATTTTAGTCAGCTGAAATTGTTTTCTTTGGAGCTTGGGTGTCTTATAAGTGCAGTGTAACCTGAATTACAACTGAAATCAGAGGAGATGCATTCAGCTTTGCCATTCTAGATTTGGAGAAATGGGAAGGTATTGCCCAGAAATTCTGGATCTGAGCTCTCTGGACCACATGTAGAAACATACGAGATCAGGTAAGCACCTGAATCTTGGAATTTTCAACCGCCTGGCAAACATTTCTTTCTTCATTCTCTCCCTCAATCCTGACCAGAGAAGGCTGGGCCTTAGGGTATAGGAACTTGAGCTGGTTTTCAGGTTGGCACTCAGTCAGAGCCTGCTAGTGAATTTATTACTACAATCTGCTACAGAAGAACTTTTGAAACCTCCAAAGCAAAATCGATCATACTCCAGATTCTAGGGCAAGATCCAGTCTCCTTATAGGGTTTAGATAGAAGGTCAGAGTTCTTGACAAAATCAACATTGGACAGTGTTCAAGAAGTTCTTATCACCTCTGGGATGGAAGAATCATGGTCCCCAGGCAAGGTAATAGGTACCTATTTCGTGTTTTGGTTTTCATTACAGACAGAAGCAACAGAAACAGCAGAGGACCTGTGACAACCTCAGACCAATTGTGCATTTATCTGAACTTCACCTGATGGAGTGACACTTTGTTTCCCAGGAAAATTTAGTTGCTATTAATAGGGAGGTAGATATCATGGTTAAATATACTCTCACTCCAACAGGGTACTAGGGGAGCTTTTTAATATTTATGTGACAATAATTGATCTCTTACTACTGTCAAGTACTGCTAAAGACTTATCAGCTTGCTGTTTCAGCACCATATGTTGTAGCCAAGATGCGCTCCATGTGTCCTTCCTGTGCCTTGGGGAGAGAACATTTGCAGTGGATCAGAATAGAAAATGGTATGGGCTTCAGAAAAGCTCCTTGCTCTTACATTTCTCCTCAATGACCAGCTATGTAAGTTCTGACTAGAAAGTAGTGAGACTGCCTCCCCAAACCGTTTCTGAAATGAAGTCTCTCTCCATCCTTATTCGGTCTCTTTCCCAGGTTTGAACCAAGAACTCAGTGACCCGATTAAAGGTGATTCCTTGTAAATTCACCTTGTATTTCATGCAACTTATTTTAAATAGGCCATTCTGTGAAATCTGAAAACCCACCCACAATTAAAATGCTAACATCTATACCATTTGGTATTCCTTAATGAGCCATGTGCGGGTTTTGCTTGTCTTGCTTCAGCAATAACAAAGTTTAGCACATACATACCATAAATCTTCCAGGAACCTAAGGAGTAGGCTTTTAAATTTTTACTTGAGCCAGATTTTCATTAGGACTTTTTTGCAAAAGTGAATGAGCTACTTGGGAGTTGCGCAGTTTGAAACCTTGAGGGTCCCCTTAAGTAAACTGTATCTGGGAATCACAAGGTGGGTCGAGGAGCCAGAAACATTAATGTAAGCATCCCACTGCCAGATGCACAGGGAGACTGGCTCAGCAGCTCTTGTTGACACTGAGCTGGGGTTGCCATAATCCTTAGGTCCTCTAGAGAGTCACCATTGCAGAAGACATGGTTAAATAAGGCAAATATGCTACATGCCTGTGGTAATATTTATATTTTAGAAGCATCTTGATATGGTGGGCTTTAAAGAATGGACATTCCCAAGTCTTTCTTTCCATAGACACATACTGTCTTTGAAATCAATCAAATAATGAGCTAATATTAAAAAATCTAAACACAAGAGAAATTTTGAAAAACTCGAGTATGCCCACCACATTAGAATGCTATTTTCCTGACATCAGAGGGCTGTGTTTTCTGGATGGAGAATCTCCCTTTCTGTTCGTTTATTTGCTTGCATTTTTTGGAGTGGAGGAGGATGTTTTCAAAGCTAATTGAGAGAGATTTGAAGATTATAGACATTTAATCCTTTCCCAGAGCTACTGATAAGCACCTGAGAGAAATTTTCCTATTAAAATCCTCCAGAAATTCCAGAAACAGGTTGAATGTTATGGTCATCAGGGGCTCTGGGTCAATGATGCCTCAGACAACTTTTCAAATATTTAAAAAATTCAATCTACAACTCCTAATACATCCATAATCCAAGAGGATTAGTTTCTAGGGCTCTTCTGAATAGTCTCTATTTTCCCTCTACTTCCTTTTATTTCTTGATTTGATAAGCTTTTGTAATTAAAGGAAACGAACTTTTAAACAGATAGTATTTATTAACATGTTTTACCCTTTTTCTAGGCAGTTTCCCATTCATAACCTAACTGGGTCCTCATAACACTCCTGGGGTTGCAATTGATCATTCCCTTTGCCTTGATGAGGAAATTTTGTGATACTTATGCTGATGCTCAGGCTTTGAGGTGTTTCTGTTTTCAAAGAACACATAGTAAAAACTTGAATTTGGTATCATTTTATTTTAATATCCCATCCTAGTTACTGTTCATTTTTGACATACCCCTGAATACATCCTATCTTCTATTTATGTAGTTAGAGTTGCTATTGACGTGGAGAAATTTGTGAAGAAATTACTCCTGAACACTTGCCTTAGAAAAAATTCAAACCCATTCAAAAAATTGCTCATAGGTCCATTAAGTCATAGAGTAATCCCAATCCCAAGGAAGACTCAAGTTTAGAGTCTCTCACTTAGATAGTGATATACCTGTTTTTTGTTTTTGGGGATTTTTTTTATTATTATTGTTAGGGATTCATTGAACCCCCATTGAACCTGGTACAAAGAACTAGATTACACTGCTTGCATTTGTTAGGTAAAGTCCCTCTTATAATTATGTCTACCCCCAAAGGTGTCACACACTGTGACCCCCCCCATCCTGCTCTCTCTTTCCCTCTTTCCACTCCCCCATTCCCCTACCTCCTGCCATGTACTAGCATCAATTGTCCTCATATCAGAATTGAGTCCATTGGATTCTTGCTTCTCCTTTCTTGCAATGCTTTACTAGGAAGAATGTGTTTCAACTCCATTCAGGTTAATACAAAAGATAGTTATGTACCTGTTCCTATCAAGATTACAGGAACTGTGAAACTGGATCTTTTAGGAAGAAGATGACCTCAACCAAGGGTCAGCAAATTTTTGTCTACCAAATAAGTATTTCAGAATTTGCAGACTATATGGTCTCTGTTGCTGTTACTCTGCTCTGCCATAGTAGCCTGAAAGCAACCCCTCAGATAATATATAAATGAGTGGACATGGCTATGTTCCAATAAAATTTTATTTATGGACACTGAAATTTGAATTTCATATATTTTATGTGCTATGAATTATTATTCTTTTGGTATTTTCCCAACCAATTAAAAATATAAAAACCAGTCTTACATTGTGGTTTATACAAAAAGAGGTGGCTAGCTAGATTTGGTTCAAGGGCTATAGTTTGCCAACTTCCGCCCTAGACCAGTAATTCTCACCTCCAGCTGCCTATCAGGGTCACTGGGGGAGCCTTGAAGAAGTATTGATGTTGGACTTTGTCTCCTGTGATTCTGACTCAGTTGGCCTAGGTTGTACTTGAGCACCAGCACATTTTAAAGCTCCTCAGGTGATTCTAATGTGCAGCCATGGCTGAGAAGAGATACTGGTCTAGTGCAGTATTCTCTAGCTCTAGGTTTAGCCCAGATCTTTTGTAAATAATGGAGCCTCAAACTCTTAAGGGTCCCAACATACTCCATGGGAGAAATCTGATATCCAAAGTAGGCTTCTGGATCTGGATCATTGGTTTTTGTTTTTGTTTTTGAGACTGAGTCTCACTTTGTCACCCTCAGTAGAGTGCCATGAGGTCATAGCTCTCAGCAACCTCAAAGTCTTGGGTTCAAGGGGTCTTCTTGCCTCAGCTTCCCCAGGAGTTGGGACTATAGGTGCTTGCCACAATGCCTAGCTATTTTTAGAGATGGGGTCCCTCGCTCTTGCTCAGGCTGGTCTTGAACTCCTAAGGTCAGACAATCCACCCACCTTGGCCTCCCAGTGGATCATTTTTAATAGTGTTTAACTTAGACTTCTTCAAGAGCCAGTGTAGGGAAAAAATACAAAAATATTTATTTCCTGTGAGTAGGTACCTATGTCTATAAGTGCATAAAATGAATTCTGGAAGGCTACACATCAAATGTAACCAAGGTTACCTCTAGGGAGGAGACTAGGACTGCAGGGTTGGGGGCGAAGTCAAGAGGGACTTGATTTTGGCCCACCTTGAATCATGACACTTACTACCTTTGTGATCTTACTTTTTAGTGCCTCCATTTCCTCATCAGTAAAATGAGGAAAATAGTAATAACCTAATCATAGGGTATATCTGAGATTTAAGTGAGCTATGCACATATGAAAAAATTAAAATTATATATTGAAATGAGTAAATGCTCATTGGAAAATATAAAGTATTATATTGGTAATGATCCACCTTTTTTTCTGCTTCTATACTTTTTAAGTGGGTAACTAGACTTTTTGAAGACCGTGATTATCACACAGTGTGAGAACTCATCTATGGTTTGAAAATAACCCTCCAGAAATCTGATATGCATTACAAGTGGGGATGACCCTCAGTTTAGATGAATGCAATTATGTTTTCATTCATTGTCAAATAGAAATCAACCTTCTTTCACAGAGTTATTCAGTGTTGGGTTCCCAGGAAACAGGAACAAAATGATGTAATTATGAGACTTTCTTTATACAGTAAAAAAAATCCCCACAGCTAACATTATCTTACTTCTTTAATATACAAATACAGCTTCAGAGAAAGATTAACTGTATGCAAGCAAAAGGAATATTGAACGACAGTATCACCTCTTATAACCAGCAGGCAGTCTGTAAAATACACGGAATCCCTATTTTGAAGCACTATGAATTAGGTGGTATTTGTCAGGAATCATCCACAGAATGAAAAATGAACAATCTGAGTATCTTTGACTTTCTTTTTATAGGCAGCATATTTACCTTCTAAATTATTACCCACTGAAATGAATATTAAAATAAGTTTTTAATTTTGACTGGTGGGAGAAACTGGGAATACATTTGGTATAATAAGAACCTTGTCTAAGAGGAAAACATTGGTTTCTTGTCAAGCATATAATTAAAAATTATCTATATACGAATGTGGGGGAGTGAGAGAGGGTATAGTTATGGAGGTCTGATCAACAAGGTAATAGCTTTGCCAGAGAATTCAGAAGGCAAAGTAAGAGGCCTGTGTTTTAGTAAAAGAACATTTACTTGAATATCAGAAGACCTAGCCTCTGGTCCCACCTATGGATGACTTTGGATTCATCAGTTAACCTCGCTGGGCCTCATCTTTTTTTTTTTTATTTTTTTGAGACAGTTTTACTCTGTGCCCTGGGTAGAGTGCTGTGCTGTCATAGCTCACAGCAACCTCGAACTCTTGGGCTCAAGCAATCCTCTTGCCTCAGTTTTTTCATTTTCAGTAGAGACAGGGTCTCATTCTTGCTCAAGCTGGTCTTGAACTCCTAAGATCAAGCAATCTAACATCCCTCCACTCCCACACCCGTTCCCCCCCTCACCCCCCAGCCCCAGTCTCCTAGATTCCTAGGTGATAGGATTATAGGCATATGCCATGGCTCCTGCCCTCTGGGCCTCATTTTTCTCTTCCATGATTTGACAAGGCTGGACTCAGTGAGTTCAAAGGTCTCCTTGGCCTGAATATTCTATTAATTGTTAATAGCGGAGTTTTGCCTGGGGCCTTCCTCTGAGGCGATCATCTATGCTATGTACAATTGAAACAAAACTTTCTGATGAACCCTCACCCATTTGTGGAGCTAAATTAAATTTTGAGATGTCAGTTTCCATTGAAAACTCTAGATTGACTGCTAAACAAAGGCCTTTTGATGCACTGTCTGCAGTAGTTGGTGACAGTAAGCCTTGGGAATGTTTTCTAATATGACAGTACATTGAACTTTTTTCTTTGGAATTAACAGAGCAGCACTATCAACTGTCATGGAAGATACACCTGAAGGTGACTGAAACTCTTGCACTAATCCATGTGTTTGTGAAGGAATTTCCAGGGGAACCACACCCTTGCATTCTTCCTCACTTCCTTTGAACTTCTGTTGCTGTTATTATTTTTATAAAATCTGGTTCAGTTCTGGCTGCTGCATCCTGGACAATGATGGCTGAGACAAGTCAAGGAGCCTCTGGCTGGGCATGGTTTCCTTCTACACACCTCTGTTGTCAGTCTACTCTGGGGCCTAAAGTCCCTCAGCGGTGGTGGTGACTCTCTTTAACTATAATGGAGAGAGGTGGTGACAGCTGATATTTGGTAACATTCTCCACTAATGGCTCTGGTTTTTTATTTTTTATTTTTATTTTTTGAGACAGAGTCTCAAGCCGTCACCCTGGGTAGAGTGCTGTGGCATCACAGCTCACAGCAACCTCAAACTCTTGGGCTTAAGCAATTCTCTTGCCTCAGCCTCCCAAGTAGCTGGGACTACAGGCGTCTGCCACAATGCCCAGCTAATAATGGCTCTGTGTTTGTCTTATCAGGGATTAAATCTGCACCAGTTTGAACCAGGGATTTGCTATACTTTACTTCAAGCTTTTATTAAAACAAACAACTAATTCCATGAATTTGCAAAAGAAAGGCCAATGAGTAAGTGAGCAAACATAGTGACCACTAATTTAGCGAAGAATAAAAGTAACAAGTATCACTTTATGTAGCATATCTACATCATCATTTTGTTCTGCACTTTGTACCAATTGTGTGAACAAACAATAGTGCCTCCATTTTATTAGAACATTAATAAGTTCAGTGACTTGCCCAAGGGCAGTTAGTTAGTGACTGAACTGACACTCTAATCTCAGTCTTTGAGTTCCAAGCTTGGTGCTTGATTAGAATGGCTACAGTAATACTTCCTGCTCTGGTAGGAAGCCACAGCGACATCCTATGGTTGGGAAGCGGATGGTGGGCATGGTCTGCCCAGGTACGGACAATAAGGAAGTATACTGCAGAGTATTAAAAAACAATAATAAAACCAAGTCTAAGTTAGCCTGAGTTTTATTGTCATGATGCCTCAATAATTCTAAGCAATATCAGTAATAAAATAATTCTCCGTGCTAGGACAAACCACTCCCCACCTCCTCCTGGGAGGTAAGGCTCCTCAGGTGGTCCATCTAGTGCCGATTTCTGGCCTCCTCTTCACCCCACCCTCAAATGGAGCCAGAGATGCCTCATAAGGCCAGAAGGGAAGACAGGAAACCAGTCAGCAGGCTTTGAACTGAAAAAGCCCCTCCTCAGTAGGGTACTGAATCAATTAGCAAGTGTTTATTGAACACTAATTCCATGCTCAGCACTGGGCTAAGAGCTTAGGGGAAAGAGCAGTCAGGCATGGTCCCTGCTTCAAGGAGCTTATAGTTACCTTGAAGAGATAAGACTTAGGAGGAAGCAACTATAGCTCAAAGCTGCCACAGCAAATAATTAAGCATGCAATAGAGCAGATTATACATTTTGCAAGAGCTCATTCATTCAATCAAGAGTGAACCTTGATTTGGGTTCAAATCCTTTCTCCGTCATTCTAGAGCTCTGTGATGTTGGGCAAGTGATTTAGTTTCTTTCCCTGTATCTCAGTTTCCTCATATGTAAAAAATGGGGTAATAACAGAATTATCATACTAGCAATTAGTATTCCTTGAGGATTAAATGAGACAGGGAGTGCTTAGTAGATTTTAGCTATTATTCTAGTCATTCACCAAACATTCAGTTTGAATCTACTGTTTACCACAGCACTGTGCTAGCTGGAGATAGGGCCAGTCCACAAAGCATTTCTGTGACTTATTCACTCTCACCTATAGTTGCAAGGCAGTATAGTGTAATGGATTAGAGCACAGGCTCTAAAAAATAAAATGAGAGCACAGGCTCTGATACCAGATCACCTAGGCTTCAATCCAATCTCTGTCATTTTCTGTTTATGTGATTGTAGGCAAGTTACTTAATCTCTGGGCGCTTCATTTCTCTCATCTGTAGAACAAGGATGATAATAGTACATATCTCATTGAATCATTGTGAAGATTAAATGAATGGACACCAAGTACTTAGAATAGTATCTGAAACATAGTAAGCATAAATTTTAGCAATTATTACTACGGTTTGCTCTCTCACTGGAACTAATGGAAATGACATTAATTTGGAGATTGGTAAGAGGTCCCTGAATCAATTACTGAAATAGTTGAAACTTGAGATGATGTTAACCTTTTGGTTGCACTCTGCTTACAGTAAAACCTTGATTATCCAGAATGGGGCATTCTGCTGAGCTTAATCTTCTAGTTAATTAACCAAGGGTTGACTAGGACACCCTATTGATTTCAATCCTTTTGGTTGGAAATCTTTCTTAAATGTCCATAGCTATTTTCCCACTTTATTAAATAGATTTTAGTGACTGACCCCCAAATCTATGATAGAGGCAAAGGATCTCAAAGGCCAAGGAAATAGGTTTAATGTTAGCTGGTCTATCTGTGACTGCAGCGATCCTTGTAGCTCCTGATGCCAGCAGAATTCTTGGGATTTCTAGTTTTCTCTTTGAGCTTTGCAAGGACTAGATTTCATGGGTTTTGTAACCTGCAGTGCAGGACCAATTTAATGGCTTTATAATTTTTCACAATCCTAAAGGAGGAACTCAGTTTAAATTTACTCTGTCTCTAAAAGCAAGGGCCAGGCATCTGTGTGTTGCTTGTGTAGGGCATAAAATGACTTTTTTGCAAAGGCTGAGTCTCTTTGGGCAGCAGCAGCAGCAGTAAGAACACTCTGTACAAGCAAAAGGTATCTCTCTCACAAAGAGTTCAGAATGGTCCTTTTGCTCCCTATGTATCTCCTACCTGCCTTACCAGCCTGCCACAAGGCCTGTAAGTCCCACTGTTAGAGTTGTCCTCCAGAGCAATGCTGTCCAGCAAAATTTCTGCAATGACAGAAATGTTCTATATCTATACTGTCCAATACAGTAGCCACTAGGCACATGTGGCTATGGAGCACTTGAAAAGCTGAATTTTCAACTGTGTTTATTTCATTGTTTTATTAAATCATAAACTAAATTAAATTAATCACAGGTAGCATTGAGTTGCTACCATATCAGAAGGCATAGTTCTAAATGCTTTAAGTAAATGTTTAATCCTTTTTTCCCCTAAAGTTATTGAAAGACCCGATTAAGTTCCAAGTATGACCCTTGGAGGAAGAGTATAATTTGTTTTCCTCTGTTCATAACTGATTGTCGTCAGCATGGGTTTATTTGTTCTTTTCATGTAGGACAGCAGTTCTCAACCTGTGGGTGGCAACCCACAGGAACTGTATTAATAAAGGGCCATGGCTTTAGGAAGGCTGAGAACCACTGATGTAGGAGGACCCAAGAAGAGATCAGTTTGGAGTATTGAGAAGTGAGGGCAATGAGCATTTTAAGGAAGAAGAGAATCCAGGTTTGGAGAACTCACAAAGAGGACAGGCAAGAGGGTGCCACTGAAAGGACAAGTTGTAGTCTCATGTTAGGTAATAAAAGAATGATGGCAAGAGCAGAAGCAAATTTGTCTTAATTTATGCTGCTTAGGGCTGGTGCAGATTTAAGGGAGGTAGAATGGGAGCAGAGATGGGGGCTTGGGAGGTGAGCTGGTAGTCATGACTACCTCACTCACGAAATAACTTCCCACCCTCACTCTGGCCTGTATACAGGGGGCTTGTTCAAAGGAGGCTTAGTCCTGAAGTAGAAAGCCCAGGACTGCATCCCACAAGGCAAACTTCAGTGAGTCACAGGCCAAGGGGCAGAAGGCATGAGGACAAGGAACAGTTTTGTAAAAGCCTCAACCTTGAGAGAGTTTTACTGACCCGGCAGTAGAGGTAAAATCCAGCATCTTCTCTTCAGTGGCTGTCCTTAGTACTTAGATGAAATGCCAATCAGGAAACTACTGCCCCTCTCTGGGATCCCTGAGGCTTCCACTGGCCAGGCTGCTCACAGACAAGTCAGCCTTTTCAGCACAGAAACAGATGAGTGATTTTCTTATTATTTGGAAGCGTGGTGCACCGGACATACAGTAGCTGCTCATGTTGAAACAATTGCCTTTTTCAAATGTACTTGAAGCCAAATAAGCCGCTGCAGACAGCATTAGCAGGGCCCAGACTTTTGGATGAGGTCTTGTTTTACCAGAGACCATCAGCTTTTCATGATTTAAAATTTCCCTGATCAAGTTTAAGTGGTTGGCATTATGGAACTTTTATGCTTTCAAGATTTTCCCTGGAAAATCCCTGGTTGTTGCTTTCAACAACCCCACAGTGAAAGTTAATAGTCAGTGTTGAGTGCTAATCACATTCCCCAAAGGGGGTGAGCACCAGGGTGTTGGGATCTGGAGCTAGGGAGTGGCAGTGTCTTCCTTGTTGGAAACAAGTGTTGAATGTTGAATGAAGGGCAGGGAAGTGCTTGGATTGTGTGAAAGAGAGAAGAGAGTTCTGTGGGTTAAGACACTCATCGTAACACTCCGAGCTGCTAGGAGCCTTCTTACTGGGAGGGGGCTTAGAGTTCATCCTCGAAGCACACCTGCCCAGGGATAGTCACAGAATAAAGGTGCTAGGAAGATAGCCTACTTAGGGAACTAGCTGTGGACATAAGGGTTTTACTGAGTCTTAAACTGGAACATACGGCTGCACACATATCTGATAGGATATAGAAGGTTGAAATTAGGCCTGTTCTGAAAATTCTCAGCATCGTGGTGGATTTCTCTGTGAATTACTCTTTCCTACCAAAAAAGAAATTTCACTTAGGGAGCCACCTGCTCTGTTTTGTTGTGAAGGTTAGGGGTTAGGGCTACTGCTTTCTGTCTTTCCATGTAATTCATAAGAACAAAGCAGCATCAATGTGCAGGCTTCTGTCTAAGATCGGCTATGATTTGCAGGGCACTGAGAAGAGTGACAAATGGAGGCATCTGGCCTGCTCACCCAGTGCCACCTCAGGCTCCCACCCAGGCCTCTCTTTCAATACCACAGAGGCCTTTTGGACATGAACATAGCCTGCAGCCTGTATTTAGCACTCTGCATCCCAAACAGCTGGCCTTTGATTACCCAGCAGGCTAGGGGATGCACACTTGTGGCACTGTCTGTCCCTGGAAGGATAGCCCTGAGGAAGAAGCCTGCAACCGCCCCTCTACACATATGCCCCCGGCAGGCTTCATGCTGTTTGGGCAGAAATTTCTGAAGTTCATTTATCTGGACTTGGGTCCAGAAGCTGAGGGTCTGCACTCCAGGAGGGCATGTCTCCTTAGCTCCGTGGCCCCCTTTGTTGGGACAGGTATAGACAGAGGAGAGCCTGAGTGAGGTCTTCCAAAGTATGGACTTCAGGACAGGGGCTCTTGCATGGGTTAACCTGATACCACTGGGCACAATGAAAAACTGTGGCTGACCACTGATTTACCAATTTGGGTTAGAAACTCTATCCATCAGTGATGAAGTGTTGTGAAAATAACTTTAAGGAGCTACAAAAGGAATAGATGCCATGGACCAGCTGAGGTGATGACCACCTACTCTGCTGCTTAGAGTGCAGCCATTCCTGTGCAGCTGGGTACTGTGGGAGTCATCAGGACAAGACTGGAGATGATAGCTGCCCCCTCACTGGCAGTTCTGCTGGGAGTAGGCAGTTTAAATGCAGTGAGGCAGGAATAGTTTTTGACAGCCTTAGGTTTTAGGGGCTGATGCCTGAGAAAGTACTGGAATCACAGTCTAAAAGCTGAGCCTGACTATGGAGCTTGGTTCATGGAGCTTACCGGGGCACAGCGCAATTACTGGCATTACCGGTGGAAGGAGGTATCTCAAGAGTCGAGATTTTGCTCTTGTCTTCTGGAGGTGGTGGGAGCCTAAGGTCTGTATCTGTGCACAGCCTGCAGGCCCTTTCTAGCTGTTCTGGTCATTGGGGAAGAGTAGAGCTCAGGGACACTTACTTCTGGTCAGATGCTGGCCAGGGTATCTGTGCTTCCATCAATTCCTGTGCCCTGCTTCTATGTTGTGCCTACATCAAGGCAGCCAGACAGCTCACCTGACCTAACTTTCAAGCTCCCAAGAAAAACCTATGGGCATTTCACTGGATAAAATGAGTGATAAGAGTGGGCTCCCATAGACTGTTACAAATGATTTACATGCAAATCATTACTGAATTCTCACAGCAGCACTGTGAAAGTTTTGTTATCATCCCCATTTCCTGAATGAGCAAACTGAGGTAAAGAGAAGTTAAGTAATGTGCCCCAATTCACAGGCAGGAAGTAGCAGGCCCAGTATACAAACTCAAGTCTCCTTGATTCCAAAGTCCAGATCCTTAACAAAGTCCAGATCCCTAAATGCAACCAACTTCAACCCACTTGCTGATCTTGCCTTCATCTGGGCTCGGACTCTGTGCATAGAATGCAATGAACACTTCCCCACTTTTTACTTAGCAGCCAGGCTAGACATGATCATTTAGTAAATTCTTACTGAATGCACAGCACTCTATGCTGTTGGGGGATTATAGAGAGTAAGAGGGGTATGGGAAGACATGCACAGCAGACAATAGACAGAGCTGAATGAGCTGAATTAGTTATGTCCAGCCTTGATTCTCTTCCCTCTCCTTGCCAGAGAGATGAATTAAGCTACCCTTACCCTCTGTGCTTAGCAAAATCCTTTTTCTGTCTCTTGTACCATTCGTGCTTTGCAAAGGGCTAGAGGGCACAAAGCTGGGGCCCCCCTGAACAGAAGAGAAGAACAGTGTTCAGAGGGCAGTGTAGGGAGAGGCTGGGTTTCAACCTCAGCTCTGTTACTTGCTAGCTCTGTGACCTTGAGAAATACCCTTAATCTCCTCACACTTCGGTTTCCACATGTCAAGTGGAGATCATAATGGTATCCATCTCATGGGGATGTTGTGAGGATCAAATGAAATATGCATGTAGCACTGAGCTGGGCGTATAGTAAGCACTCAAGAATTGTTGGCTATTACTAAAATTAGCTCTGTTTAGAAACTTGATGACATCCATGCAACCTTCAAAAATCCTTATCTCAAAGCCTTTTCCAAAAGCAAGAATGCATTGAAGATAAATAAAACCCAGTTAATCTACATTGGAAGATACGCACACACACATACACATGCATTGTTTGCCTTAATTTTAATCAAAGGCAGTACAACTTGGAAGTTCTGAGTTTTGCTGTAACATGCAAAATTATGAGAGGGAAAGGACATGTATGAATTAAAAATGAATACCAACCAGGTGGTTGCACGATGAATACTGTTTGTTACCTTAAATATAAAGGGTACCCTCTTTTTTTAACAAACAAAGTAACATTTTTTGAAAATAATAAGAGTATTTGTTCAAACCTCAGTTTAGTTTAAAAATGGTTCTCCTCAGATACAAACCGATCAAGGTTTGAGGATAGATCCTGGATCCCAGATTCCATTTAAGTAAGGAATAGACAGTGTAGATCTACTGTGTAAATGGTGAGGAGTAATGAGCCTTGAACATATTCCTGTGGTGAGTACTGATTACTCATCCAGCCTAACCTCTCCTTCTTTCACTACAGTCATTAATGCTGTCAGAGAGCAAGAGCCATTAAAAAAAAAAACCACTGACACAGTACTTGCTACACTAACATATTTAACTTTTATAACAAATCCATTTAATTTTCCAGAAGGAGAAACTGAGGCAATAAGAGATAAAATAACTTGCTCAACATCGCACAGCTAATAGTGAGCTGGCATTGAAACCCAGGCGACCTAGCTCCAGAGTTCATGCTCTTAAAATACTACACCATGTTGCCTCACTAAAACGTAGGCTAAAGAGGATTTGGGGGAATGCCTTATTAATCAGACTTACTTGCAATCCCTGAGTTGACTGTAGCTTGGGTTTTCAGGAAATGTGGACTGGGTATCTTCAAGTTTTCTCTGCCCCCAAGCCTCACTTATGGATTCAAAAGAGGGAGCCCTATAATTTGGTTGTTATTTTCAGAGTGCAGGAGCCCAAGCAGTTTAGGAGTTGAGATTTTGAGGGGGAGAATAAATAGCACCCTCTCCCTATCCAAGTTCTGAAGCAATTGAGTTGTGAAGCAGGCAAAGAGTAAGAACATTAAAGATAAAGAGTAAAAGCAGTGAAGAGTACAAAACATTGTCTTTATTCCCAATAAAGTCTGGCTTCATGAAGATAGTTTAATGTGAGGTAGTTCTTAGTTTATAGTAACTATTAGAATTCATGCTTCTTCCTGCCTCCACTTCCTGGAAGCCCTACTTTTCTGCCAGTTGAAAGCCTATACCTTAAAAAAAAAAAAAAGAAAGAAAGAAAGAAAGAAAGGCTACACCTTGTCAAAAGTGAATTCAGATAACCAAAGCAGCTGGCCCTCTGCCTTTCTCGTCCCTTCTAGTGTATATTGGCCTTTTCCCTCTCTGATCTCTTAAACTTATATCCTGGACCAGATAATTTCATATGACTTCTTCATAATTAGTATGTATCATTTTGTGGTTGTTTTGTGCTTGTCTTCCCAACTAGAATATAGATGGGCTTTCTAGGGACAGGAAGCCCCTGTTGCATTTCATTAAAATGAGATGAAGTGTCTGAATGCACTTAGCACAGTGTCTGGTGCATAGCAGGAGCTCAAAATTAATTTTCTTCCTTCAATGCTTCCTCTCCATTCTCTTTTGCTTTCCCTCTCTTTCTCTTTCTGCTTTTCCTCCCTCATTTCCACTAAAGCATCTAGTGTAAAACTGAAGGCCCCCAAAGTACTAAATAAATATCTATGGATTTAAATTTGGTGTGTTTTATGTGATGTGAATACTAACCAAGACTCTTTTTTTTTTTCTCAAACTTGGTGGTCCCTGTTTGTAAAATGCCTGCTGTTCAGTCCATCCAACGTGATTCCTTTCTTCCCTTGTTGACTCTGGGGAAAGAACTAAGCAGCAATCAAGTTAGAGCCACGTGTTAGGTTAAATTGGACCCTAATAATGTATCTGCTCCTAGTTAGGTTTCCTCTAAATATCCTTGAGTTACTGCTGGACTGTAAATTATCCAAAGATAGACACTGTGTTGTGCTTAGTGCTGTGTCCCCAGTACCTGGCATGGGTCCCTTATCCACAGTAATTGTTCAGTATACCTTTTAGAATCACCAATTAAATAAGAAGGTTTACCCTATCAGAATCCCACTTGGCTTCCTTGTAGAAATTGACATGCAGATCTTAAAATTTATATGGAACTGCAAAGCACCCAGAATAGCTAAAAACAATTTTGAAGAATAAGAACAAAGTAGAGGACTCACACTTCCAAATTTCAAAACTCACTATAAACCTACAATAATCAAAGCTGTGTTATAAGCATATAAGCATAAGGATAGACATATAAATCAGTGAAATAGAACTGAGACTCCAGAAATAAACCCTTCCATTTATGATCCATTCTTTTTTTGACAAGAGTGCCAAGACCATTCAATGAGAAGAAAGTATAACTTCTTCAATAAATGGTGCTGAGACAATTGGATATCTACATGCAAAAGAAAAGTCGGAGCCCTACTTCACATGATATACAAAAATTAACTCAAAATGAATCAAAGATATAAATGTAAGAGCAAAAAATAAAAAATCTTTAGAAGAAACCAGAGAGTTTTGTTTTATGGCCTTGAATTTGGCGGTGGATTAATTCTTTGATTTGACACTGAAGATACAAGCAACAATAGAAAAAATATATAAATTGGACTTCATTAAAATTAAATACTTTTGTGAATCAAGGGTCAAAGAATTCAAAAAAGTGAAGACAACTTACAAAATGTGAGAAAATTGCAAATCATGTATCTGATAAGGGACTTGTATCTTGAATACACAGAATGTTACAATTCAATAATAAAAGACAAATAACCCAATTAAAAAATGGTCAAAGGATTTGAAAAACATGATTCCAAAGAAAATAAACAAATGGTCAGTAAGTGCATAAAATATGCTTAACATCATTAGTCATAAAAGAAATGCTAGTTAAACCCAAAATGAGATAACAGTTCATAACTTGGGTGGCTATAGTGAGACTGATAATAACAAGTGCTGCCAAGGATATGGAGAAAATGTAGCGTCTTTGGAAAAAAGTATGGAAAATCCTTAAAGAACTTAAATTAGATCTCCCATTTGACCCTGCAATCCCACTACTAGGCATCTACTCAGAAGAAAAAAAATCATTTTATCATAAGGACATTGTACTAGATTGTTTATCACAGCTCAATTTACAATCACCAAGATAAGGAAACAACCTAAATGCCTATCAACTCAGGAATGGATTAACAAATTTGTATATGTATACTATGGAATACTATTCAGCCATAACAAATATGGTGACCTCACATCTTTTGTATTAAGATGGAGTTGAAACACATTCCTTTCAGTAAAGTATCACAAGAATGGAAAATCAAATATCCCAAGTATTCAACACTAATATGAAGCCAGTAGATGATCTAATTCACACCCACATAGGAGAAAAACTCATTTCAATTCAATTTGGGGGATGGGGTATGAGGGAGAGAGGAGAGGGGAGAAGGCAGGGGATTCGTGTGCTCCCACTGAATGGGCACAATATAGGGGTATATTGGCACGCCTTTGAGGTGTGGGACACAACTACAAATTCAAATATTGTGACTTGGTTGTTTGTACCCTCACATTAACCTGAAATTCAAAAAAAAAAATAAGAAGAAAAGAAAAAGGATGTGGAGAAAATTAAACTCTTATTATACTAACAGGAATGTAAACTGGTGCAACCAATTTGGAAAAGGGTCTGAAAGTTCCTCAGAAATTAATCATAGAGTTACCAGCCGGGCATGGTGGCTCATGCCTGTAATCCTACCCATGCTGGGAGGTGAAGGTGGGAAGATCCTCTGAGCTCAAAAGTTCCAGACCAGCCTGAGCAAGATACCCTGTCTCTACTGAAAATAGGCATGGTAGTGGGCACCTGTAATTCCAGCTACAAGGGAAGCTGAGGCAGAAGGATCCCTTGAACCCAAGAGTTTGAGGTTGCTGTGAGCTAGGCTAACCTCACAGCACTCTACCCTGGGCAACTGAGTGAAACTCGAGTTCATAAAAGCAGAACAAAAGGAAAAAACATAGAGTTACCATTTGAACCAGTAATGCCACTCCTAGCTATATACCCAGGAAAGTTGAAAGAACAAAATGTCCACAAATTTGTATGCACATGTTCCTATTAGCATTATTCATAATAGCCAATAGGTGGAAACAATACAAATTATAAATGTTCATTAACTGATAAAAAGTGGTGCACATCCATACAATGGGTTTTTATTTGGCCACAAAAATGAAATACTAATTTATGTTTACAGTGTGGATGAACCTTGAAACATTATAGTGAAAGAAGTTAGGTATGAAATACCACATATTATATGATTCTGTTTATGTGAAATGTCTAGAATAGGCAAGTCTATATAGACAGAAAGTAGATAAATGTTTTTCTAGGGGCAGGATAGGGATTGGGATTTGGAGAAGGATGTGATAGATAAAGTGTGTGGGAATTTCTTTGTTTTATTTTATTGGCATTGTTTTATTGAATCCTCACAAAAACCAAATGAATAAATGTCTTTATTATTCACAAAGTCCAGTTAAGGAATAGAAACAACAAAGGTTCTGTAACTTGCCCAAGGGTTGCATGGACAGTGTGAGTCAGGGCTGGGATTGTTGCAGGCCAGGATTTCTTTTGGAGATGATGAAAATACTCTAAGTGTAATGGTTGTAGATGGAGACTTTACCTCTTTCATGTTTACATATTCTTCTTAGCAAAATATCTCAAGAATGGAAGAAAAAGTATCTAATGTACTCAGCCCTATTATGAAACTAATTTATAAGCACTCACACTTCCATATGAAAGCTATAACCCAACTATAGCCCAAGAAGAAGGGGAAAGAGGAAAGGGAGTGGAGGGGAGGAGGAGGATGGGTAGAGGGAGGGTAATTGGTTGGGACCACACCTATGGTGCATTTTATAAGGGTACAAGTTAAATCTACTACTAAGTGTAGAATATAAATGTCTTAACACAATAACTAAGAAAATGCAGTGAAGGCTATGTTAACCAGTTTGGTGGAAGTATTTCAAATTGTATATAAAACCAGCACATTGTACCCCATAATTGCATTAATGTACATAACTATGATTTAATTTAAAAAAACTCTGAATATACTAAAAGTCATTGAATCATACACTTTCAATGAGTGAATTGTATGATATGTGAATTTTATGTCAATAAATGTGTTAGCAAACAAACCCCAAAGAATATGCTTAATAAATAATTAGTGTTATTCTTCCAATGACAAAAATCAGAAACTCTGGGGATAGGCTCCTAGCTTCAGTAATTGTTAAAATCTCCCCAAGTGATTCTAATATGCAGTCATGGCTGGGAAGCTCGTTGCTAAGTGAATGAATGACTATATTTTGTGTAAACACTGATTGATTGAATGAATCAGTGAATGGAGGGATGATGGGAGTTGGCATTGCTACTTCTGCCTGGTTGGGAAGCATGGGCAGTCAAGTGTCCAGAGCAGAGGAGGAGATGACAGTTTTGTCTGGAATCCCAATTGTTGCTCGGGTCCCATAAGGATGGGGAGGGTGGGAACCTGCCAGCCCTTTCACAGCCTACCTACCTGCACCCAGACTTGCAAGTAATTCAGCAAGTGGGCTGCACTGAAGAGCCAGAGCATACATCAAGGGATTAAAGCTCTTTTCAAGAAAGGAGCTCTGTCAACACAAAGCACAATATTATTGCATTTTTCTAAAGCTGTATGAATTTCCACATACCATCTGCCTGTTATTTTTACAAGTTCCTGCCTAAAGTAGGTTTGCATTTATGCTGTCAGAATTTGAAGGTATAATTATGATATTGCTCCTCAGAATTATTATTGTATTATCTTCTTAGTGGTTATATTTTTTTATTATGTGTTTTATTTTTCTCCCAGGAAAACCTTGAGGAGTGAATCAAATGCATATAAGAGAGGGCACTCAATTGCCATCCATAGAGAGCATAAGGTGGTTAGACTGTCAAAGTTAATGAGCTAATGTATTGCTAATCGACCCAGCTTACAATATAATTTAATAGAGATAATTGAAAATATTGAATAGAATCAAGCATGTTGCATTTGGGACCATTTCTGTCCTGCATTCACTTTCATTAAGTAGAATTTAAAAGCGTGTGCTTGCTTCCTCACTCTTTTATGTGTATTAGCTATACTTAATAATGGCAAACATCTTGGAACAGGTGCACAGAACTTTTCATCCAGAGATCTCCAAGCACACATCACCTCTATTGAGTGGTTACAGTTCTTAGTTTGCAGTACATAGTTACAAACAAAACAAAACAAAACAAAACAATCAGAGCCAGGTGTGGTGATGCCTGCCTGTATTCCCAGCTACTCAGGAGGATCTTTGAAGCCAGAAGTTCAAGACTAGCCTGGACAACTTAGTGAGATTTGTTCTCTTTTTAAAAATCATAGAAGGGTTGAAACTTGCACAATCATAGCAAAGAAACCAGGCAGATTTCCTGATCCTAGATTCAGTGTGATCCTTTTGGGAGGAACTGAAAGGCCTGGGCAACACTCTGTACCCTTGGACAGAGGCCCTATAGATAGGACTGCTCACTTCCAATGCCAGGCAGGAACCTTACTGCCCCATGGGGTGCCTGACATGACCTGAGTCCCTCCTTTCTATGGGTAGCTCCTTGCTATTTTTGGTATGTGGTTTATTAGCTGAAAACCTTTGACATCATCTGTCATTGGGTCCCTCACTTTGCTGTTAGGCCTTGAGTTCTAACACCTATCTACAATCTCATGGCTCCTATAGTGTCAGTGCATTTTTTTGTAATGTTCATGGTATATTTTGAATCTACTTAGGTTAAAGCTGAGACCTGCAGAGTGTAGTGATCTTACCTATTTTACCAAAATTCTCTCTCTCTCTCTCTCTCCTACACACATACATGCACAAGGTTTCCTTTCTAGTCTAAACTCTTTATCCTTTAGAGAGGTACACTAAGTTCTTAATGGCAACATAGAGACACTATTTCTAGCTTATTAAAATCTACAAAATCCTACCTGAAGTGTCATATTCTTGGTTAACATTAACTAGAAGTTAGTGTTCAATGCTATATAGGCAATGTGACTCCAAATTCAGAGAAGAACCTTAAGGACAGTGGTAGGAAACAGAATGAATGCATAGTAGGTATTCAACAAATGCTTGACTAATGGATTAATTTATTTCACACAAATTTGGTAAATTACCAATTTGGTAATTATAGCCCTGAGATATTAAGCAAAATGGAGCAAAAGCAACAGGGTTCCTCTCAGTGGCATTTTTATATGTAATTGGAGGTTCAGAGAAGAAAGCAGATTGGAATTATCCTGAAGGATGATAGAACACTTTTTTTCAGTCATCACAAAGGTTTACTTTGGACAGTTCTCCTTACACTTTAGTGTGCATCAGAATCACATAGATGGCTTATTAAAACACAGATTGCTGGGCTCTGCTCCTAGAGTTTCTGATTCACTAGGTTCAGGATGGTGCCCAACACTTTCTAACAATTTCCCGGTTGATACTGATGCTGCTGGTTTATGGTGTGGACCAACAATGCTAGATTGCATGGGCCTTAGGGGTTTACCCAGATGTGGGACTTTTAGTGCTAAAACCAGATGACTGATCACACTGCTGGCCCAAGACCAGACTTTGAATACTATTATTAGTCTTGGAAGTTGTATGGTAACAAACAGGGCATCCTATATATTCAGACAATACCAATATCCCATGGTATCCCAGCTCTAGAAAGACATAGTGTAATGGTTAATTTTACATGTGAACTTGACTAGGCCAAGAAGTGCTTAGATTAAACATTATTTTTGATTGTCTATGAGAGTGTTTCTAGATGAGATTAGCATTTAAATCCATGGGCTCACTAGATTGCCCTCCCCAATTGAGGTGGGCATTACCCACTCAGTTGAGAGCTTAAATATGAGATCTGACAATTAAGTTTGTGAATTCATCCTAGAAAAAGTGCTACATACTTCATTGCTGAATATCACTATGATCACCTTTGAAGTACTCCCTTTGGGAAGTTATACACCGATGCCAGGGCCTAGTCCACCCTTCAGAACAATTTTGGAACTCTTTGTCTGGAATGGCCATCTGAGCTCTCATTGTGTGAGGTATGAAAATTAAGTTCAAGAACTTACCACTTTGCACTTACACTGGCAGCACTGTACAAACAATAAGGTTTCATAACCTTAGTATTATCAGTGTCTCATAGCTGTGTTAGTGTTGATGGGTGGCAGTATCTTGCTCAATGGCATTCCTTATTGTTGTTGTGTGTTTTGTGTGCCTATGATAACAGCTCTGATGACCATTCCATGTAGAACAAAAGGTGGGGGAATTTGCCCTTTTTTGCTTGCTGTATGCCTACTTGAGTTAGGGCATGCATCTTTTCCTGCCCTTGGACTGGGATTTATGCCATTGGCTCCCCTAGTTCTTTAGCTTTCAGACTAGAATTATATCAGTGGCTTTCCTAAATCTCTAGCTTACAGATTGTAGATCATGGGACTTCTCTGTCTTTATAATCACATGAACTAATTTCTCATAGTAAATCTCTTTTATAGATATATCTTACTGGTTCTGTTTCTTGAGAGAACCGTGACAATACATTCAGCGAGTGAGTCAATTCATAGACCAGGAAATAGTTATACTTGGAAATTCAGTATAAACAGTCTGGTTTGCTTCCTTTATCTAGTTTCTAGCCCTCTGGCGTAACTTGTCCCACACCCATCCAAGTCCCCAGAATAGGGGCCTCCAATTCTTCAGGTGAAATCTCCTTTGAAGTAAGGTAGTCCAGAGCCCCCATGAGAGCCACTGTGTGAAGAGCAATGGAAAGAGCAAACTCCTGGCTCAGACAGACTTGCTTTTGAATCTATCTCTTCTTAGCCACGCATCCTTGCTTAAGTCTCTTAATCTTTCCGAGCTTTAGTTTCATCACCTAGAAAATGAGGATTATAATGTCTTCCTCACAGACATTGATATGAGAACCTTTGTAAGAATTAAAGTGAAGGTATAAATTCCTATGTATGGTATCAGGCACATAGTAGGGTGCAAAGTAAATGGGAACTATAATCATAAAAATCTTACACTGTTGGTGGAAATATGAATTACTATGATAGCCATTATGGAAAACAGGATAGGATGGATGTTTCTCAGAAAAATAAAAATAGAACTACCATGGCCAGGCGTAATCTTAGCACTCCAGGAGACCAGGGTGGGTGGATTGCTTGAGCTCACAAGTTTGAGACCAGCCTGAGCAAAAATCAAGACCCTGTCCCTACTAAAAATAGAAAAACTGAGGCAAAACAATCATTTGAGCCCAAGAGATGGAGGTTGCTGTGAGCTATGACAACATGACACTCTACCCAGGACAACAGCTTGAGATTCTGTCTCAAAAAAAAAAAAAAAAACTACCATGTGATCTGGCAACCCCACTACTGGGTATTTATCCAAAAGAAAAGAATAGTAAATCAAAAGGACACCTGTACTCCCATGTTTATTGCAGCATTATTCACAATAGCCAAGATGTGGAATCAACTTAAGTGTCCATCAACAGATGAATGGATGAAGAAAATATCGTGCACATATACAATGACATACTATTCAGCCACAAAAGAGAGAAGAAATCCTGCTATTTGCAGCAACATGGATGGCACTGGAGGTCATTATGTTAAATGAAACAAGTCAGACGTAGAAAGATGAATATGGCATGTTCTCACTCATATGTGGCAGCCAAATAAGTTGATCTCATGGAGGAAGAGAGTAGAGTAATGGATACTGGAGGCTAGAAAGGAGCGAGTGTGAAGATAGGTTGGTTAATGGGTACATATATACAGTTAGGTAGAAGGAATAAGTGCTAGTGTTTGGTAGCCCAGTAGGGTGAATATACTTAACAATTTACTGTATATACCAACATAGCTAGAAGGTTTGAAATGTTCTCAACACCAAGAAATGATAAATGTTTGAGGCAATGGATATCCCAAATACCCTGATTTGATCATTCCACACCATATGCATGCATCAAAGTATCACATATACCCCATAAGTATGTACAATTGTTGTCAATAAATTTTTAAAATTCTTAAGGCCTAAGACTCATTATTGAAGCTTGAGATCACAGCAAAAACCCTAAAATGGAAAGTTTGTCCTGCCCCAAACTGAAGTTCAAAGAATTGCACCCTCACTGGTATGAGGTACTTTGACTTCGTTACGTGGCTTGAAGAGCCCAGTGAAAGCACAGAAGAGATCCTAAAGAAGTCACTTTAGTCACAGAAAGAAAATTCAAAGAGGAATAACGCCTTCGCCTACCTGGAGAGTTAAGAACTGCTTTAAACATTTTCATATAGAAATGTTTAAAAATCTTTTCAAAAGAATATATTTTAACATATATTCTCCCTACAGGCTCCCAGTAACCCTAAGCAACATGTTTCAGTATGCAGTTTGCTTCCTTATCCTCATAGGCAGATAATGTATTCAGGCTACCTCTGTCTAGGACACTCTTTCTGCCTTTCCAGGACCACCTTTTGCAGGGCTCAATTTGTCTCTCTTATTAGTGGCACCTAGTGGGTAGAGCCAGGGATACTGCTAATCCAGTGATCTCCCTCCCATAACAAAGAATTATCTCACCCAAATGTAGATAGCTCCATGGTTGAGAAACTCTGCATTTTCACTTCGCAAATTGCTGTCAAGGACAGTATGTCCTGTTTTCCAGTCTCAGGGCAAACATCTTTTTTTTTTTTTAACATTTTTTAAATTAAATGATAGCTGTATACATTAATGCAAACATAGGGTAAAGTGTAGTGTTTTCATATATATTTTGAAATACTTTCATCAAGCTGGTTCACATAAATTTCATGTCATTTGCATAGTCATTGTGTCAAAACATTTATACTCTAGTTCTATAAAAGTTCACTTGTACTCTTGTTAGACAGATATATAGGTGATCTTTCCAGTCACCTTCCCACCACTCAGCCGCCCTGGAATACTATGCAGCCCTAAAGAAAAATGAAGACTTTACCTCCTTCATGTTTACATGGATGGAACTGGAAAATGTTCTTCTTAGCAAAGTACCACAGGAATGGAAGAAAAAGTATCCAATGTACACAGCCCTTTTATGAAACTAATTTATAGCTCTCAAATGAAAGATACATCTTAATTCTAGCCCAAGAATATGGGGAGGGGGTGGGGAAGGGGAGGGGAGAAGGGCAAACATCTTTATCAAGCATCAAGGCTGTCTTAAGATTCAGGGGACCGGCTCGGCGCCTGTGGCTCAAGTGGCTAAGGTGCCAGCCACATACACCTAAGGTGGCGGGTTCAAATCCAGCCTGGACCCGCCAAACAACAATGACAGCTGCAACCAAAAAATAGCCGGGCGTTGTGGTGGGCACCTGTGGTCCCAGCTACTTGGGAGTATGAGGCAGGAGACTTGCTTGAGCCCAGGAGTTGGAGGTTGCTGTGAGCTATGATGCCATGGCACTCTACCCAGGGGGATAGCTTGAGGTTCTGTCTCAAAAAAAAAAAAAAGATTCAGGGGACCTTCTAAAGCATTAAAACAAACTTGGATATACGTGCATTATGATGGAGAACATGTGTACAAAACATTTCAAGATACTACTCTTTTTAAGAATTTTATAAATACTAGTCACATAGTATTACCCTAAGGATTAGAAGTATTATGGTACACAGTCAATAGAAAGTTCTTTATTGTGGTAAAATATATACAGAGTAAATAAAATTTGCTACTTTATCCATTTTTAAGCACACAGTTCAGTGACGTTAAGTACACTGGCGTTGTTGTGTGGCAATCACCATCATCCATCTCCAGAATTTTTTCATCTTTCCAAGCTGAAACTCCTTACTCATTAAATGCTAACTCCCCACTTCCCTATTCCCCTAGCCCCTGGTAACCATCATTCTGCTTTCTGTCTCTATGAATTTGACTATTCCAGATATTGCATATAAGTGGAATTAGATTATTCTTTCTGTGGCTGACTTATTTTGGTTAGCATGATGTCTTCAAAGTTCATTCATGTAGCATGTGTCAGAATTTCTCTCCTTTTAAAGACTGAATAGTATTTCATTGTATGAATACATCACCTTTTTATTTTTAATTTTTTATTTCAGATTAATATGAGGGTACAGATGATTAGGTGACATTGTTTGCATTTCGTAGGTAAAGTTCAAGTTGTAGTTGAGCCCTTCACCCAGGGGGTGTGCTATATACCCTTACATTGTGCACATTAGGTGAGAGCTTACTCATACCCCGTCTTCTCCCTGGCCCCACTTGAATATAGTTGTGTTTTTCTTTCATGTGAGCATGTAGTTGTTTATCCGTAGTTTTCATATTAGTATTAGATACTTGCTTTTCCATTCTTGTGATATTTTACTAAGAATGTGCTTCAACTGCATCCAGGTAAATACAAAAGATGTAAAGTTATCATCTTTTTTTATGGCTGAATAGTAATCCATGGTATACATATACCACAGTTTGTTAATCCATTCCTGGGTTGATGGGCACTTGGGTTGATTCCACATCTTGGTGATTGTGAATTGAGCTCCAATAAACAATCTAGTGTAAATGTCCTTGTGGTAAAATGATTTTGTTTCTTCTGGGTAGGTACCTAGTAATGGGATTGTGGCATCAAATGGAAGGTTTACTTTTAGCTCTTTGAGGATTCTTCCTATGTCTTTCCAAAGAGGCTGTATTAGTTTGCAATTCTGCCAACAGTGTAAAAATATTCTTTTTTCTCCACACCCACATCAGCATCTGCAGCTTTGGAATTTTGTGATGTGGGCTATTCTCACTGGGGTTAGGTGATATCTCAGGGTGGTTTTGATTTGCATTTCTCTGAAGATTAGGAACAATGAGCATTTTTTCATGTGTTTGTTGGCCATTCATCTGTCTTCTTCAGAGAAGGTTCTGTTCAAGTCTCTTACCCACTTATAAATGAGATTGTTTGTTCTTTTCTTATTGATAAGTTTGAGTTCTCTATAGATTCTAGTTATCAGCTCTTTGTCAGATTCATAGCATACAAATGTCTTCTCCCATTCTGTTGCTTTAGTTGGTGTAACCTTAGCTGTGCAGAAGCTTTTAGCTTAATCACATCCCATTTATTCATTTTTGGTGTTGGTGCAATTGTCAAGGGGGTCTTCTTCATAAAATCTTTTCCCAGGCTGATGTTGTCAAGAGTTTTTCCTATACTTTCTTCTAGAATTTTTATTGTCTCATGTCTTATATTTAAATCTTTTTTTCAGTGAGAGACAATTTTTGTAATTGGCAAGAGGTATGGGCCAATCTTCAAAAGATTGAAATCTCTCAGTTTCAATCTTTTACGTGTAGCTAACCAGTTTTCCCAGCCCCTCTTATTAAATAGGGATTCTTTTCCCCAATGTATGCTTTTGTTTGGTTTATCAAGGATCAGATAGCAATATGTGGCTGGTTTCATCTCTAGTTTCTCTATTCTATTCCATAGGTCTATACATCACCTTTTTTAAATCCATTCATCTGCTGATGGGCATTTTGGTTTGCTTCTGCATTTTAGCTATTGTGAATAATCCTGCTATGAACATGAGTGTACATATAGATGCTTGAATAGCTGCTTTCAATTCTCTTGGTTATATACCTAGAAGTGAAATTACTGTCCGTGTTCAATTTTTTTTTTTTTTTGAGACAGTGTCTCAAGCTATTGCCCTGGGTAGGCATCATTATAGCTCACAGCAACGTCCAACTCCTGGGCTAAAGCGATCGTCTTGCCTCAGTCTTTTCTATTTTTTTTTTTTTAGTAGAGATGGGGGGGCAATTTTTTTGCTCAGGCCAGTCTCTAACTCGTGAGCTTAAGCAATCCACTTGCCTCAGCTCTCAGAGTTCACAGTATTACAGGCATGAACTACCATGCCTGGCCTATGTTTAATTTTTTGAGGACCCACCCTACCATTTGCCACAGCAGCTGCACCATTTTCAATTTTGCCAATAATGTACAAGAGTTCCAGTTTCTTTACATCCTCATCAACACTTGTTTTTGTTTTTGTTGTTGTTATTATTAATAGACACCCTAATTGGTGTCAAGTGGTTGTTCATTATGGTTTTTATTTGCATATTCCTAATGCTTTGTCATGTTGAACATCTTTTTATGGGTTTATTGGCAATCTTCATATCTTCTTTTTATTTATTTTTTGTTTTGTTTTGCTTTTTGGAGACAGAGTCTCACTCTGTCATCCTGGGGTTGAGTGCCATGCTATCATAGCTCAGAGCAACCTCAAATCCTTGGGCTCAAGCAATCCTCTTGTCTCAACCTCCCAAGTAGCTGGGACTACAGGCGCCCACCACAACACCCAGCTATTTTTAGAGATGGGGTCTTGCTCTTGCTCAGGCTGGTCTTGAACTCCTAACCTCAGGCAATCTACTTACCTCAGCCTCCCAGAATGCTAGAATTATAGGCATGAGCCACTGCACCCAGTCTGCATTTCTTCTTTAGAGAAATATCTATTCAAGTCCTTTGCTCATTTTTAAATTGTGTTATTTGTTTTTATTGTTGTTGAGTTGTAAAGATACAACTCTTGCAGTAAAGAAATTCTAGAAATAATCCAATTTTTGGCTCTATCCCAAGAACATTAGAGCTCACTCTTTCCTGGAATCCAATGAAAACCTTGGGGAATCTAGGCCATAAGACCTTACTTTCATCTCTTGGTCATCTGGTGATGAATTTAGCACTAATAATTTAATGTCCAATAATGGGCTAGTAAATGACCTCTCAATCCATATTTACATCTCAAAGAGATGGTTCCCAGAAAAGATAATTCCTTAACCCAAAGAAATGAGTTCCAGTTGGTGAAACTTCTGGCGCATGGGGGAAGTTAACTTTGAGTAGAGCAGCTTTCAGTTTTGTTACTCCATATCATTTAGGCAGCCCTGTCCTTTATTTACTTGGTTTTCCACATTGTATGTCTTGTTTTTAACTCTTTGCTCTTATATATAATAGAAGAAAAGCTAATAACTTCCACATTTTGTGTTGGGTTCGTCAGAATGAGCTAGAGAACACGTTTTTACTTGATTTTCTTTGCTTTATTTTCTTTATCAATAGATTAAAGATTTGCTTTACAACACAATGCTGTACTACTTTTTTTTCTTTCTGTTTGAATTTACTCATGTAAACTGAGGAGGTCTGGAATGGAAGATTGTGTCTCCAGAGTACAGAAACCTATTCTAACCAAAACATGTTGGAATTCTGTGCACAGTCTATCAGAGCTGGCATACCATTCTAAGTGCTGGGTATCTGCACATTTGCACATGTGATCAAATTGATGCATGTATTTTCGCCAAAGGATTAGTCATAGCTTTCTTTTTCTTAATAACCAAAATTCACATTTTGTTTAGATTGAAATAAACTATACATAATTGATTTTCTTCACCAAAAATAACAGCAATATTTTCCATATTATTTCTAGATAAACCACAAAACACTTATTCTTGCAGCTTTTCCAGGTTTTGTTTATAAATCAAGATGAGGCAGTGTGTAAAGTCATGGAAAAAGACAGAAGAAAACAGTTAAGTCAGTCGTCAGTATCCATGGCCTCTGATTTTGTCAATCATGAAACAGAAATGCTCAACATGTACCTGCTAAAAAACTTATGGAGAATAGGCTGGACAAAGGAATATAAACAGCAACAACCTGATGTGAAGTAACAATGGCGGGCTCTTCCATTCAAACTTTAACTGTCACTTGTTCCTTTAAGTTCAGTTGGTAAAGACAAAATCTACACTGAAATCCGAGGATTTGGTGAGCCCACAAGCTTCTCTCTGGTAATTTCTTTTAACTGTTCACAGAATTTTAACAACATGCTTAAAACTTCTACCAGCTTCAAAGGTCAGTCATTGGCTTTATTGTAACTTTTATAAAATATATTCCTTCCTATCTTGAGATTTCTCTAGAGATTATTATGTGCTTGATACTGTTGCAACTATTTCCCCCTCTTCCTGTCTCTCATCAAATAGCTTGGAACCCACTTCCACACTTCCACAGGCTACAGACCTCTCTCTAGAGGGTCCATTCTCCCAAAGGCAGACTGCATCATTGCTGTGCATACCTCTAGGCCAAGAGTGGCCATTGTAGAGCGTGTAGATGGATCTTTCACACTCAGATGAGGGCATCCATCCATATTATAAGAAAGGATAATGCAGTATGGATCTAGGAGTGGGAAAAGAAGTGGTGTGGGCTAGAAAAATTTCATAAAGAGCTCTGAGTCCAGGCATTCTACCAAACTGGACTTCCAGGTCATTAAGAAGGTATATGCTATAGTTTGGATGTTTGACCCTCCAAACCTCATGTCCAAATTTGATCCCCAATATTAGGGGTGGGACCAAGTGGGAAGTGTTGGGTCATAGAGGAGGGTATAGAATGCCTCATGAATGCCTTGGTATAGTCCTTTTGGTAAGGATAAGTTCTCATAATGAGTGAGTTCTTGCTCTATTAATTCCCAGGAGAGCTGTTTGCCAAGAAAGAGCCTGGCATCTTCCTTCTCTCTCATGCTTTCTCTCTTGCCATGTGATCTGCACACACTGGCTCCCCTTCACCTTCTGCTGTGAGTGGAAGCATCCTGAAGCCCTCACCAGAAGCAGATGTTGGTGCCATGTTTCTTGTACAGCCTGTAGAATTGTGGGCCAAATAAATCTCTTTTCTTTACAAATCGCCCAGCCTCAGATGGTTATTTATGGCAACACAAATGAACTAAGGCAGTATATTTATCAAAGTAGGAGGATAGAACACATTTCATTCAACAATTTATTAGACTTTTTTGGACATATGGTATGTGGACCTCCATTTGTAATCTTCTTCCCAGTTGTCCACAAATGTTAGGGGTAGGCTTACCTAAGGCTATGGGTACAAAGGTATAGCCAAAAGGTTTGAATAGGCTACCAATGAGGTATGCTGGTAGTGGTTGGTGGAGGTAAAGGAAGAAGAAAAGGAGTACACATACCTGGCTGGGACTAAATCATCACTGCTTCTCAAAGACATACCTAAGAAATTCTAATAAAATAAATGGTTTAGTACATAAGGTCTTGAACTAGACACTCTGGGTTTTAATCTTGGTTCTGCAATATGGTAGCTGCATAACTGCAGGTAAGTCACTTAACTCCTAGGTTTTTCAGTTTTCTCATCTGTAAAATGTAGAAAATATTAATCTATCTTTTATGCTACTAAGGTGCTTAAAACAGTGCCTGGAAAATTGTATGTGCCATCTAAGTTTTAGCTTTTTTATTATTTTCAAGTGAGTCTAAGTAAATGAAATATGCAAATATCTTGAGGAAAATTCCAGCAAGGGCATCTCTATTCATTTGAACTTTATTTCAGTTCCCACAATGATATGAGCACCTCAAAAGATGATCAGAATGAAGACAGGTATTCCTAAAGTGCACTTCACTATAGAGTGAGAGGAAGGGTTGGATTAGGGCATGCCTGACATTTGTTTTTGGCCTCCTAGAGTAGAAGGCGAAGGCAGGCCTGGGTGATGTTTTCTTTTGGGCAAGTGTTTGTGGTGAGATTCCCCCAGCAAGTTGGTGAGCATCTTCTTGGAAGGCTGGGTAGTCAACAGCAATGGTCTTCAAATCCTGACATCACTTCCTACTATCCTAAGAATCTTCAGAATCTGTTTGGCAGAGGCTGTGCCAGTGGCTGCATTCAAATAATGTGTATTGAAATAGTGTCACTTAAACCACATAGTAATTTCTACAGTCCAGAGCTCCTAGGCAGTAGTGATTTCAACCACAGCAAACTTTCAGGTTGGAATAATTTCTTCTAGGCACCTTTCAGACCTGAGATTGTAGATTCCTGGCTCAGCTAGCTGCATCAGTAAGGAATAAATGGAAGGGTTTATGGATACCTATAAGCATCCTTGAGGGTTTCTAGAAATATTCTGTGAAAGGTTGAACTTCCTACATTAAAACAGGTGGGGAATCAGAGCTATTGCGATTTTGGTAATGGGTTAATGTGACATCATTTGTATCCACTAGATAGCAAAGCCTGGGATATTTGAATTCCAGAAGGATTTTAAACAACAGAAAGACATGGTTAGATTTGAGACTTTGAGATTTGACACTCAGATATGTGTGTATATTGAAATGGGATAGGAGATTTGTAGAAGTAGCACTGGATTAAACTATGTGAAAATAGGGATGGAGTAGAAGGGAGGGATGTTTAAAAATTATTCACATGGCTGCATGCGGTGGTGGCTCATGCCTGTAATCCTACCAGTCTGGGAGTCCAGGGTGGGTGGATTGCCTGAGCTCAGGAATTCAAAGCAGAGTTTGCTTGATCCAGAGTGAGACCCCATCTCTAAAACTAGCCAGGCTTTGTGGCAGGCACCTGTCGTCCCAGAAACTTGGGAGGCTGAGGCAAGAGGATCACTTGAGCCCAAGAGTTTAAGGTTGCTGTGAGTTATGAACCCACAGCACTCTACCCAGGTGACAAAGGGATACTCTGTCTCAAAAAAACAAAAATTATTCAGAGATAGACTCAATGTTTTCAGAGATAGATATCATGTTTCTTTTGTTATAGAATATAAAGGAGAAGGATATGTCAAAGATGATTCCCCAGGGAAGAGAGATTTCATGAGTGATAGAAAACATCAACAGTCATTTCCATAATGAGGTCAAGTTACAGAATAAGTAAGTAATGTCTTATGAGTAGGGAAATTAGGAGGCCATTGGAGCTTTGGGGCTTTGTCTCCAACGATCCACCCACCTCTGATTCATATGTTCCTTGATGTTGTACCTTGTCTGCTCTTGGCCCTCTTGGAGGAATTATACCTTGAGACTGATTCTTGCTCTGACTTTTCTTGAAACCACCTCTCCCCAGCTAGAATTTCTTAGCAGTGGGTCCTATTCTCTTAGATGTATCCTAGGTGACAGAGTTTCCAACAGTTTCTTAACTGGTTCATATTAGTGGGATCATATATGTCTCTCTCAGGAATACTGGTATTTTTAAGGGTGACCTTAGGGATAATCATTTAACCTAAAGAAATGAATCTCTAATAGTGGAAGTTTCTGGTTACATGGCATAGGGGGAAGAAGCTTGTAGAGAAGATATTTAACTCTTTTACAAAAGGAGAAACAAAAACTGTGAAATCTTAACGGATTTGCCTAAAGTCATACTGAGAAAGAAATGAGATCATGTGCTACTCTTTCATCCTAGACCACTGCTGTTCCATTCTTCCTAGTTTCTTTGTCCCTGATATAACCCCCACTATCCTGCACTGCCTATCTGCCAAGCCCCAGCACTAACCCTTTAGGTGATTGATACGGTTTTACTTTGGACCCCAGGCTTCATCTGCTTGACTGCGTCTTCTTCCTCTTCCATGGGGTGGATCAGTCTAGTCAGACTTCAGCCTCTTCTCAAATCCGCTCTGACTTGTTGCCAGGAAACTAATTTGAAGATGAATTGCAAAATTTGATAATCACCTATGAAAACAAATGGGGTAAAGATGGAACAAATGACAGTTGACGTGTGTTTACTCCTGTCTGAGGTTCTTATTTTAGGTGACAAAAAGTATATATAATATTAGGTAGACTGTCAGATTGTGGATAGGAACATCAACTTTAAAAGATCTTATAGCAACAGGAAAGATAATTAGGATTTGGGAAAGTGGCCCAAGGGTGAGAAAGGAAATATGTAGCAGCACATAATACGGTTATAGAAGAGCT
>NW_003852611.1:1936408-1941577 GCF_000181295.1 Otolemur garnettii | reverse complement strand
AAAAAAAAAATGGCCTAGCATGCCTGTAGCCTGTAGTCCTAGCTACTCAGAAGGCTGATGTGGAAAGATCACTTGAGCCCAGGAATTCTAGGAGACAGTGAGCCATGATCATGCCACTGCACTCTAGCTTGGGTGACAGAGCTTTAAACATAATAACAAGAGCAGCTACTGTGTGCTAAGCAGTTTCCATGCATTATATCACATTTCATTCTCACAAAACCTGTAAGGCAGGTACTATTATTATCTCCATTTTACAGGTGAGATAATGGAGGCTTAAAGAGGTAAATTAACTCACGTAGTTAATAAAGTATGGATCTGGGAATGGCACGTAAGCCAAACTTGTCTCTAAAGACCATGTACTTAACATTTACTATAAGCCAGGCACTGTTCTGAGAACTTTACATGCATTGCACCAGTTAAGCCTCATGACAGGGCTATGAGATAGCTGCTATGATTATCCTAAATTTATGGATGAAGAAACACAGACATGAAAGTTAAAAAGCGTGCCTATTTAATAAGTGGCTAAGTCAGGCGACACCTGTGGCTCAAAGGAGTAAGGCGCCAGCCCCATATGCCAGAGGTGGCAGGTTCAAACCAAGCCCTGGCCAAAAACTGCAAATAAATAAATAAATAATAAATGGCTAAGTCAGTGCTTTTATCCACTATGCCATAAACACAAGCCCACACTACCTAAGACTAAAGAACAATTCTAAAACAAAGAAATGGTACAAGACCTAAGATCAATGAGGGGCCAGATGTAAGTCACAACTAACAGGGGAAGATGGTCTTGATTTAGCCTCTTTTAATCGTGGCATGAGCCCTATTACCCACCTTTAGGATGGATCCTGATGGCACCTTTTGAAGGTGACTGATTTAGATGGTTCACTAATAGCAGCTATCAGGTCATAAGTAAAGTTTCATTTATGGGTTTGTCCATAATCTTGCAACAAAATGGTAGTGATGAGAGTTCAGGAAACATTAGTCCTATAAGTCTCTATATCAGGTCAGACGAATAAATTCACAAACTCATCCTAGAAAAAGTGGTACATACCTCATTGCTGAATATCACTACAGTCACCTTTGAAGTTCTCCCCTTGGCCATCTGGTGACCACAGTGATAGTCAGCAGTGAGATATACAGCACTTTTCCTAGGATGAATTCGCAAACTTAATTGTCTGACCTCATATGCGATGGGTCCAACCACTCTTCCCATCTCATCTATGACTTTCACATTCTGGTCTAGTCCAGACAGACTTTTTGCTGTGCTTTGAATAATACAGGTTCATACTTGTCTGGTTGCCCAGTGCCTAGGAACGTGCCATATAGCTGGCACTGAATGATGAGAGGTTCTTGATATAAATGGGAGAGATGGGATACTGGGCACGAGTAGAGGAATTTATCTTAGCTAGGAATGTTAGTTTTTTTTTTTTTTATTTATCAAAACAGAAGGAAAGCAGGGTAGTAAAACCCAAATTAGTGAACAGTTTAATAGGGCTTACTACATGCCAGGCTCTGTTCTAACATTAAATTTTACAACCCTATTAATTAGGTATTACTATTATCCCTGCCTCATAAAAAATAAAAAGCACAGAAAGCCTATGTAATTTGACAAAATCCCCACAGTTAGTAAGTGGTAGGGCTGGCTCTTAACTAAAAGGACTCACACAGGTGTAGATTGGCTTTTATGTTTATAATCAGGAAAAGGAAAGCATTTATGTCTAATGGCTTCAATTTTCTCTGTGATCTGTGCAGAGAGAGGGAGGAGGATGGGGTCCAGAGGTAGAGATATGAGGAGAATGGAGAAATTTGAAGTAGTCTGTGGAGAGTGGGAAATGGAATTGACCAAAGACAGGTAGGGGGTCTGACAATTAAGTTCATGAACTCATCTTAGAAAAAGTGCTACATCCCTCATTGCTGAATATGACTACGGTCACCTTCAAAGTACTCCCTTGGGAAGCTATGCACCAGCACCAGCACCTAGTCCCCCCTTCCAAGCAATTTTGGAACTCTTCTTGAATGACCATTAGAGCTATTGTCTACAGCACACAAAAACTCATAACAACAATAATAAATGCCACTCAGCAAGACACCTCCTCACATCAACATGAACACGGCTGTGAGACACTGATTACCAAGGTTATGTAACCATACCGAGTTGTTTGTACAGTGTTGCCAACATAAGTGCGTAGTGGTAAGCTTGAGAACTTGATTGTCAGCTTCCCATATTAGGATTGCATGTGGTGTTGAGAAAATATGTGAAGTTGGCAATCATGAGCACATAGGGTCCCAGTCTTCCCCTTGCGTAATTTTTTCTAGCAGTTATTGATCATTCTGCTGCAGGCATGGTGAAAGTGGACAATAGCATTCATCTAGACTTTGCCCAATGGATAAAATGAAATGACAGAGAGGCAGGAGAGTTTAGGGTATTGACAAGAGTTATTGAAAGGACTGAGGGAGATATCTAAAGTGGATAAAAAGTAAGGTAAAGAAAAATTAGTTGATGGATTGGTAGAAAGTGAAGAAGTTGAGGTACTAGAGATCTTAAGGAAGTCAGAGAATGGTTGTAGCAGAAGTACTTGAACAAGAGGAAAGTGGAAAGAGAAAAGTTAGTGATATGAAAGGTGAAACCGATTCAGATATCTTTAGGACAGGTGATTAAAATGGGGCTCAGGGAGAGGGAAAGCCAATGGAAATGAGAAGGTCAAAGAACTAAGAAGCCAGGAATTTGAAAGAGACATCTGTATTGATATTGATGTCACCAAGCACGATGACAGGGCTTGGGGCAGAGAGGATGATGCCAAGGTCTGATAAATGAAGGAATTATTGACAGCTATAGAAAGAGGGGCAGAGGCTGGTATAGTCAGGAAAAGTGAACCAAAAGGGACATATACAAGACTAAAGAGGACTAGAAATGGCAATGGAAAGCAAGGATGACACCTACCAACTTCCTGGTTCCCAGGTACTGAAGGTGTGATCATTAGCCGCCCTTTGAGAGTGCTGTAGGGGAAGCCGTGTCCCATTCCATGATGTATTTCAGTTCCTATATACCGACACTTCTCCTTGTTCTCTCCCCTGATTATTTTCATGTATTTATCAGAGTGTGTGTGCGTGGGACGTGTGTATGCACACATGTACACATGCCCATTAGCATATTAAACAAAACTAAGTCAATCACTGATTATTTTTCAGAAAAATTCTAGTTCAGGTGATAGACTCTCACCTTGCTAAGAAAGGGCCTGGTCAGATGCTGTGCAACAGCTTCCACTAAAACTGGAACAGGTTTAGTTGGAGAAAGTTTTCAAAAATATTCCCTTCTAAAAGCCCTGGAGGTTGTACAGCTCTCCTGTCCCAGCCTGGAGACAGAGGCTGGATGACTGGGAGCTGAAGTGGGCCTGCTGTGTGTGTTTCACACAAAGTAGTGCCTCGAGGGACCAATCAGTGGCAGCCTTTACTGCAATTGCTTCAAATAAGTTCTTGGAGAGGTAAATGCCTGAGAAGCTGGAGTACTCCTGGCTCAGTGGTGGAAATGAAATCCTCTTATCTTTGGAAAGACCATCATGATTCCTTTCCAGTGTGATGGGTGAGAGAGGGGGGAGGGAGAAAGAAAAAAAAAAACCCTCACTAACTCACTTTCCATTTTAAGCAACAGCCCTGCTCTATTTAGTTTACTTCACATTGAACAAGCACAGGGTCTTGAATACTGATCTCATCTCCTTCAATCCAGTCGTCATTTGGACTTCCATGGCTTAATTAGTTCTGGAGATTTGGTGATAAACTTGCCTGGGAAACCGAGGGAAGAGTCACTGTGCTAAACCCAGGACAAACAGGGAGCCAGGACACTGTGTGGCTGTTAGGTCTTTTATCTATTCTCAGGATCTTCTCCTCTAAGGGATTTTGGGTTGAACTCAGAAGCAGGATATTTTTACCCATGTTGAAACAGATGGCATCAAAAGAGCCCTGTCAAACTATAAAAGCACTGTTTATTTTTAATTATCAATAATGCTCATCAGAGGCCAGACGCAGTGGCTCACACCTGTAATCCCAGCACTCTGGGAGGCCAATAGGGGCAGATTGCCTGAGCTCAGGAGTTTGAGACCAGCCTGAGCAAAAGCAAGACCCCCATCTGTACTAAAAATAGAAAAACTAGGCTGGCGTTCTGATGGGTACCTGTAGTCCCAGCTACTCAGGAGGCTGAGACAAGAGGATCATTTGAGCCCAAGAGGTTTTTCCTTGTTTTTTATTTTTTTGAGACAGAGTCTCACTCAGTTGCCCTGGGTAGAGTGCCATGGGAGCCCAAGAGATGAGGTTGCTGTCAGCTATGACACCATAGCACTCTACCCAGGGCAACTGAGTGAGACTCTGTCTCAAAATAATAATAATAATATAATACCCATAAGAGACATATTTGACCCTTGAGGCAGCCTAAGTTGTAGCCAATGCTGAAATACTGTCACTATAGGGTTTACTACTTGGCAGTGTGGAGTAAAGATTAAGGCAGGTTAACCTGGGACTTATGCTGGATACAAGTCCTGTCTACCACGCACCAGCCATGTGACCTCAGGAAGAATATATGGTCTCTCTAAGCTACGGTTTCCTCTTCTGTAACATTGGAATGATAACAGTTTTATGAATGTATATTAGTTAGCAATAGTACCTTAGTAAATGTTTAATCAATATCAAGTTGTTATTAATAATTGATTCCGTAGTTTTTTAGATTTTTATGAGCATATTAATTTGCTCATCAGTAGAGACCACAAAGTTTTTTTATAAGACTGTTAGAAGTGGGTTATCCTCTAGTCCTGTTTTTAAGTCACAATAAAGAAATGTACTGATGTTAAATGGTAAGAGACGCAAAGAAAGGGGTTTTAATGAAGGTGGGAGGGAAGCCTGTCCTGCTGAACCAGGAAGTCGGGAGGGCCCATAATAGGGTGACCAGATTTTAACATTGGTAAAGTGGGACAACATGGCTGGGGGGCGGGGCAGGGGACAGGGCAGGGCAGGGCCTGACAACAATGCAAACTTTGATAAGCAGTTCTTGATAATCACTTCTCAACAATTATTTGTTATTATTACAGTTTAACATAAACTTAACAAAAATAATATAAAACTCATATCCTGGTGAAATAGCCACATGGCAGCTGAAAACCGTATATTCCCTTCCTATTCTCC
>NW_003852611.1:1909700-1936337 GCF_000181295.1 Otolemur garnettii | reverse complement strand
GCCCATAAGAATGTGGATATGTTGGCAGGATCTTACCTATTTTACCCAAGGCAAAGGTACATTTCAAAACAATTAAGAGTATAATATAAATGTCTTAACAAAAATAAGTAAGTGAGATGGTGGTTATGTTAATTAGTTTGATTTGAGCATTCCACATTGTTTATCAAATCACCATATTGTATCCCATAAATGTATACAGTTATGATTTAATAAAAAGTAACAACAAAAAAAATGAATGTGAGTATGAGGCAACCTAGGTAACCAATGACCAATGGAAAGAGACAATCAATGACCAATAGAAAAGGGAAATACTGCCTGAAGGTACAGAGAGACCAATGAAAGACTTACAACCAATTTCAAATGGAGAGAGTATTTATACCCCTGCTGGCCTTTGCTTCTCCATCTCTTTCACCTTCTCTCACCACCTCATCATGAGAGGGACCTACTCAACTCTCTTCGGAAGTGCTCTAAACTTTCTCTTTGTTCTTCCTAAATAAAATTTCTCTTTGAAATACTAAAACTTGTGCCAGTTACTTTGCTCTCTCTTCACACTGCCTGTGCCGCTCCAGTTTTATTTCCAGTTTCTATTTATTATTATTTTCAATTACTGCCATGCTTCAGTTGAACTTTCTAACTCAGCTGAGTAATCAAACCAGGTCATCTGGGTTTGGGGAACTGGGTTCAGTGAACTGGGGCCCCTGACCCCCAACCTCAAATATGTATATTTTTTAGTAAGAGTTCTACAGGAACTCTTCAGTCTGGAATTGAAGGTAAAGGATCATGTCGCAATTCAACTGTTTTTCCCATAATGTTATCTAATAAATATCTGATATGATCCAGTTTGTGTAATTAGGAAGCCTACAAAAACCCAGGGGTGCCAATCTTCTAAATTTTCTAATGGAAAACTGCATATATTTTATTATCAAGCAGTTAAATGTATCCCTAAAAGTAAATTGTAGCTCCAAAGGAGCACTAGGAGAATTGGAGAAGGAGATTATTCGGACAGGACATAAATTCCCACTCTGTTCAGAATGATCAGTGGCCCTTCTTGAGGTGAGCACATGCGATAACTATGGGACTCTTGCATAAATGTGGAGCAAGTGCAAGATGTGCCTGACCCCCACCTTATCTCTGCCTCTTCTGGGATTCTATTTTACGTATCACTTAGTCATTAAAAAACCAAAACCAAAACTAAAACCAAAAAGCTCATAATAGTTTTTTGTTGAGACTTCATCAGAAGGATTGGGTGAAAAAGAGAGTATCAATATATCACCTTCCACAGTCCAGTATCATCACTGAGTTGAGGACCAGAGGATATACTCAGCTAAATGATGAGGTCAGTCTTCAGTCCTCTTCCCCTTTCCTTTTCTCGCTTTTCTCCTAGATACCTAATGTCTATTCAGGGCCTTCATTCCTCAGGTTTTCCCCGGCTCTTCCCCATGGTACTCCTTCTGTGTTGCCCTCACTAAAAGTGCCTCATAGCCCACCTTTGTCCTTCACACCCCCTCCCCAGTCAGTTCTGTCTTGTAGCTGGCTGATATGATACAGCATGGCCCATGCTGTGTTGGTAGCTGATAATTTGGAAATTTTATTTTTTATTTTTAAAAGAAGATGATCACATTATAGAAATTGAGGCATGCAAGAAGTAAAGGAGGTGCTGAGAGCAGATGATGGATGACTTTAGCCTGCTCTGAGGGCACAGGGAGAGTCTGCCTGGGAAAGACACATTTGAGCCGAAATCTGAAAGACGAGTGGGGGTGATTTGGATAAAGAGGATAAGGAAGGGCATTCTAGGCAGGGGGCTTGATCAAAGACCCGGGGATAGGAAGAAGCTTTATGGTAATGAGGAACTCAAAGAAGGCCAGTGTGAATGAAACATATAAACCAGGGTAGGGAAGTAGGCAGGGGCCAAATGATTTGGGCCTTATAGGCCATGGTAGAGATTTTGGATTTTATCCTGAAAAAGTTTTGACAAACCATTAAAAGATTTTGAGCAGCACAGTAATATGATCAGGTTTGTGTTTTGAATGGAGGACTACACCTTTCTTGGATTCAGCCAAAGTTGAGTCTATTTTGCCTGACCTGATTTAGTTTTCTTTTCCTTTGCATGTGGTCCTTCTCTCCAAGGACAATACAGAGATGGTATACTAATTAAGGGCAATCCAAGAGATAGCTGTTTGATTCTGAAAATGTGCCTCTTTAAATCTCCTGTGTTTTCCTGTTGGGGTCATCCCCTTACCCTTTTAAAATCACTATCCTTAGAGGAAGTGACACACCGGGCAAGTCTTCTGAATCAGATCATAAAGGCTCCTAGATCAAGCCCTCATGCTATGGACTAGGTGACAGCTTCTGAATCGCTAAAACGCCTCCCAAGTGTTTCTCAGCTTGAGCAGGTGGTCATTGGATTGCCACCTAAATCCAATGCCCCAAACACTCCTTATCAATACTATTGCTTTTGGCTTTGGGGCTGAATAACACATCAATATTGGTAATGGAATGATTTACTGTTCTTTAGGGTGGTTACATTTCATGGAGGCAGGCTAAATGGAATTAATTGTGGGCTAATTAAAGTGCTCCCTGCTTCTCTCTCAAGTTCCCCCTTGGGCATTGGCTGCAGTGAGTTGTACAAGTCTCAGAAAACTGTAAATTATGACTTAGCTTAAAGAAAAATGAATTGCTTTGCTAATACTTATTGAACACTTAAAACAGATGTTTAAATCTCTACGAGTTTTAGATAATTAAAATTATAAATCTGTGCTCTTTGAACAGGAACATGAGTAGGGATCAGAGGTATAAATAGTACCATGCTGAGGTGATTCATCTTGTGGCTTCAGGTTTATTACTGTAACTAGGGCTGCCCCTGGGAAAAATAGCAAAGCAGAGAAGTTTGTTTTTGTTGCCTCTTCGCCTCCTACTATTCTAGACCTCCTGAGCTGCCCTCTGGCTGCCCAGTACCTCCTACTATAGGTACTGCCATCCAATGCCAGTTCTTCCCTGTGACATCAAGTTTTATCTGTCCTGTATTTCATTCCCTGAAGGCTTCCTGGATGTTAGAGTAATAGAGCTACAGTAACAGTAAAACCCCCAAATCTCAGTAGCTTGATAGAGTGGTTGATTTTTCATGGATATAAAGCCAAACTGGGTGCTTCTGATAAGCTGCCCCTGCCCTGCATCTACCTCTAGGGACTCCTGCTGCTTTCATCTTGTGACTCTATCATCTTCAATGTGTCTATCCCAAGGTTGCCATAATCATCTGCATCAAGCTGGCAAAAGAAGAAAGGACTTGGAGGATCATATGTATGAAGCCCTAATGAGCCAGGACTGAAAGTATATGCTCTTATACCCTATGGCCACACCTGATGACAAGGGAGGCTGGGAAATATACTTTAGCTGTGCATCTAGGATGGTGAGGAAATGGGATTGATGGAAAGCTAATTGGCTTCTGCCACTCTTGGTGACTAAAGAAAATCTGCTAAACAAGTTTTCAGTAAAGGGTTAGTGGCTTTCCCACTCCTTTGATATTTTGATTTCAAATGAGGCTGTCTGGGGGAAAAAAAGGTATATTGTTGGAAAACTGGTTGGCATGGTGAATGGAGGATCACTTTTATTTCATCCTTTTAGTTACATGTCAAGTGTCATCTGCTCAAATGTCTCCAAACAATTGATACGACATATGATGGAATGAATACATTTGATGTCATACAGAGAGCTCTCTTTCTTGGTCTCCTTTGCTGTCTTGATCTTTTGCATGTGTTCTCTCTGTCTTTGTGTCACATATACACACACAGGACAATGACGATGACAATGATGATGATTGCAAAATTAATGAGTGGCTTTTCTTGGGTCATTTTCCTCTTGAATTCAATTGAGATTTCTGCTGAGGACTGCTGTGATCATGATTCCAGTATTGTTTACTACCGAAGCAGTTGTTAGAATGTTCTCTCAACAGGTTATTAATCTTTTCTAATAAGCAATTTGTGGCTTAAGTTGTTTTTAAAGCTGAGAGTCTTCTAACATTTTATATTCACTAAGCAATTTGAAAATAGAATAAGTAATCTAGTGAAATTACATTTTTATACGATGAGTGGGGATCAAGGACATTTGAAAAATGTAAACCGACGATCTATCCAGAGGCTTTTACATCAGAATCTGTACTATTTTGCTTGGGTAGTAATGGGAAATTAATAAATATTTCTGTTCCTTTGATTTTTATCAATTTATTAGGCTACTGAAAACCTTAATGAAAATAAAATACACTCAGAAGTTTTATTCAAGTCTTCATTCTTAACAAGTCAGTTGGCTTCATTTAAATTGTATTTATTTCACTACCCAGAAACTGGCTCTGAGCTTTAAACTATCCTTACTGTGGACTAAGAACAGGTTTTGTCCTATACCAATGTCATCATGTACAGATGCAGTGATGACTATTACCAAGTCACTTTAGGATTAAAAGAAGTTCTTAAAGCAATTGGAGACACATTTTTAGGAGCAAAATTATAATAATTCTATTGTTGAGCTGGTGAAATTTTAAGAGCTTGACTCACTGGAGTTGTTAAGGATGATTTTGAAGCTGTTGCCCATCTTTGATAAAGTAGGTTTTATAACTTCCCAATTAAAAGCGTTCATGGCATGTCAGTTCCATTCTCTTATCTGGCTTTTTCCCCTTTTCCACATGTTAAAAGTCCAGGCTATGAGAAGTTTCGTCCTACAGTGCTATATCCGGTTTCAGTGCTCCTAATGATCTACTTTCTTTGAATTGCCAGGGTAAGCCTGTTCTAGACATACGTGGTAGCAGTGAAATCTTTTTCCCTTTCACCTCACCCCTCCACACAAGCTCAACTCCACTCCCCACTTCACCCTTCAACCAGTGTCTGAAACTTAATTATTTTCCAGATAGTAGCATCTCTCCCAGCATCTTGCACCAGCAGGAACTTTGTAATATTGATTTGCTAATTCCTGTGCACAGATTACATGTAGCCTCTGCCTTCATGCAGCTTGTGTTCATTGACAGACAGTATCATGACTACACAGACCCACTGAAGATAACTCCTTAGAATTTTTAAGGAGGCTGGGTGGAGTGGCTCGTGCCTATAATACTAGCACTTTAGAAGGCTGAGGCAGATAGATTGCTTGAGCTCAGGAGTTCAAGACAAGCCTGAGCATGAGCAAGACCCCATCTCTAAAACAGCCAGGCCTTGTGGAAGGTGCCTGTAGTCCCAGCTACTCAGGAGGCTGAGGCAAGAGGATCGCTTGAGCCTAAAGAGTTTGAGGTTGCTGTGAGCTGTGATGCAATAGCGGCACTCTATCTAGGGTGGCAGACTGAGACCTTATCTCAAAACAAAAACCAAAAAAAAAAGAATTTTTCAATGTAAAACCCTCTCCAGTGATATCAGTGTTGTGTCTTTTAATAATTATAGTGTAGTCATTATGTGGGCTCTGGGGTTGAACAAGTCTGTGTTCACATATAGATCAGCTAGTTCCTAGGTGTGTGACTTTGGGCAAGTTATTTAATTTCTTTGAGCCTCAGTTTCCTCTATTATAACAATTGACAATGGCCCCTGCCTCATGGATCACTGTGTGGATGAAATTAGATAACAGATAATTAGATAATATAAGTTAGATAGTGCAAAGTAGGACAGTGACTGGCACAAAGTAAACACATCATAAATGTAAACTACTGTTACTGCAGGTGATACTTGGGAAATCCCCAATCATACTTGCCCCTGACCAGGGGACTAAGATATTGAAGAGATTTGCCCATGTCAAAGAGTTAAACATTCTTTCCCTCCCCTTACCCCTCGCCTCCAGTTCAGATAAGTTCACAGAACAAATGGCATATTGCCTCATAGCAATCATCGTTCTATGATTTTAGAATGGGGAGGGACTAGCAGAGATGATCTCTGGAAACAGCCAAGTGTCCTGGTGAAAAATTGATTGATTTCCTCCTTCTAAGAGGCTGAAGGACCAGCTGGGTGCCAGGACCCAGGCCTCAGGGCTTGATTTGGGACTTACAAGGTCTTGTTTCCAAAGTGACAAGATATGGGAGTTTGTACATATTGAGTACTAAAAATTAAAACCAAAGAAGCTGAAGCTCATATTTTGAGTACAAAAGGTGAAAGTGGAATCAGAAACAGGAGATGAAAGCAGAGGCTCAGAACCAGGCAGAATTTGTTTAGAGCAGAGGGAGCAAGAGAACAGGAACAAAAATAGAGGCAAGGTGAGGGAGCGAACTGAACGCTGGAAATAGGGCCAGAGTGCCTATGGTTTATTTTTTTTAATTCTTTCCTTTTTCTTTTTAACCCTCTGCAGGAAGCTATGGTTTATTTTTACGAGCTCATGGCCACACAGTGCATGGGTTAGTGACCTGGTCCAACTGTGTATGGTTGGTTGCACAGCATTTGCTCAGTTTTGCCACAACTCTTGTCTCTGTAAAGACACTTGGTTTTCTTCATAGTCCTGGCAAAGATTCTATTTTCAACAAAAGTACAAGGGGATAATTGGAGGACAAGTATGGCTTTGTCAATGACATCAAAATCTCATAGGTTATGGATGTCCTCCAACTTTCCAACTTCCTAGTTTCTTTTCTTTTCTTTTTCTTTTTCTTTCTTTCTTTTTTTTTTTTTTTTTTGAGACAGGGTCCTGCTTTGTCACCTGGACTAGAGTATAATGGCATCATCATAGCTCACTAAGCTCACTGCAATCTCAAACTCCTGGGCTCAAGCAATCCTTTTGCCTTATTTTCCCAAGTACCTGGGACTACAGGGGTGTGCCATTATACCTGGATCATTTTTTTTTTATAGATAGGATCTTTCTATGTTGCCCAGGTTGGTTTTGAACTCCTGGCCTCAAGTGATCCTCCCTCCTCAGCCTCTCAAAGTGCTGGGGTTACAGGTATGAGCCATCAGCCCAACTCCCTAGTTTCTATCAATGTCCAGCATTGGATCTACAATTTTGTGAATTATTTTCAAATTATATATACATTCTTTTCTTAAGAGGAACAAGTTCTTTAAGTTTATTAATGATGGTCCAAAATAGTCTTTCCTTCTGCCTATTCTCTTCACCTTTTTACTGAATGTGATTGGTGGTGGTAGTGGTTGGGGAGGGTAGAAAACTTCCAGTAATGACAGGAAGAAATGACCTAGTTCTTATTCCCTCTAACTCTGCCTTTCATGATTTTCTGGGCTCTCATCATGTCCCCATATCTTTACCTTTCCAGTTTGAAAAGTCCTCTTTATCTAGTGCATTTTATTTGGCAGCTACCTATTCCATTGATCAATCTACCATCAATCTTCAATACATTTTGAGCTTCTATTATGTGGCCAGTGTGGCACTAGACACTGTGGGGGGAGTAACACATGTGGAAGAGAAAAACATCATCACCTCAGCCTACAGAAATCCTAAGATTTTTTTGGGGGGGGGAGATTACTTGGAGATGGAAAAAATCTAGAGAAAAGTTGTAAATCTTGTAATCAGGGGTAGAGGTTGCAAGCCTTCTAGGTCAACGATCTCATACATTGATGTGCTTCGGAATCCCCTTTCCAGAGAGCCTGATTGTGCAGGTTGAGGGTGGTGCCTGAGGATATGTCCTTTACCATGCTTTCTAAGTGATTCTGCCGCTGGGGCATTCTCTAACCCATGCTTTGGGAAGTGGTAGGTTAAAGTATCTGTGAAATGGGGAGACACACAAGGGCTAGAGGGACTAGGGCAGGTCTTATCAGTGCCTGGAAAGGTAGAAAGAACTTACAGGCGAGGAGGTGGGAGGAGATTCGGGGAAGGAGTACTAGCGGTGGGGATGAGAATGGGATGCATTGCAGAGACTGGCTGGTTATTCACCGAATCTGTTTTCTTTTCCTCCTAAGCACAGAGACTACATTTTCTAGCCTCCACACAGTAATCACATGGCCATTTGAAATGTGACTAGAAGTTGTGTCACTTTCAGGCCAGTCTCATAAGGCCTGTGATCCTCACTGTTTCTCTTTCCCTGTCTACTGGCTAGATGCTGATGCTCAGGGTGAACCTTGCAATCATCACAGTGAAGCTGACAGAATTTCCACCAATATGGGTGCCCGAATGACTGTGACTTCCCCTTAGTGAAAGGAACATCTGTATTGAACTTCACTTGAGTAAGACTTCTTTGTGATACACTACTGAAGTTTCAAGGGTTTCCTGTGAGAGCTTCTGGAATAACCTTATCATTGAGGGGACCATGCTGATGCTGATTCAAGCAGATAATTTCTGGGGTAGTCATCATTGTCCTTGTTCAGACTTTTTCAAGCTCGCCACTACTCAAAATTAATGCATGGGCACTAGACCTATATGCAGTCTTCCCAGTAAATTCCCTCATGAGTCATATCAACATTTTCAAGATTTTTTGTGCATATTTCTATATGACCTTTAAGGATCAGGCTCCTAGCTGGGCATTCCTTTATTTCTAAATCCCTTTGCCAAGAAGTAAAGGAACTGAAAATAAAATTTCACTGCAACAGGGGAGTTGAATGACTCTGGACCCTTTTAAGCCTTCTTGGATAAGGAAAAGGTAGCTGAAAGCACATTAGCATGCATTGGGAAGGACTTAATTCATTTTCCACCCACATCCTGCCTTTCCCCTGTTCCACACCTGCCTAACGGCTCCTGGGAAGTAGGTTGGCTGGCTGCAATTAAACTCAAGCGCCTCCTCAAGCACTTGGTAAAAAAAACAGCTTTGGCATAATGATGCTTCTGCTCCTACTCTGTAGAAGGAAGTAAAGAGAACTGAAAAGACAATAGCAATTGACTGAAAAACTTGTGAAGGGCTTACCATTTGAATTCCCATAATTAGTCACTGGCTTGTTTTTGGAAATGACTGTCTTTTGTGTATTTTTCACAGAATAGTTGCTTTAATATTTATCAATCACTTTTTTACTATGAAACAGGGACCTTTCAGTGGGACATGGGTCACCATGACTTTGTGCAGTTCATAGAGCATCTTGCTTGGCAGCACCTTCTCACATTTTGCCATCTCCTTTCCCAGGGTGGATGCAGCAGCAGGACTACTAACCTGCAGAAGGCTTGTGCTCTGGACCTATCCTGCCATTGGATGCTGTTGAATGCGTGATCCAAGGGCCACTGTCCTACCCCAGAGTTTTTGCCTAACCTGAAGTATCTCTCCCTGGCCTGACAAGGTACCTGGTATTTTGATTATTGGAATAACCATTTGGGGACCACGAAATTATCTCCAGAAAGTTTCCGGTAAAAATGTGATGAATTACAAGGGCTAGAGTAACCACTAACACATGAACTTGTTAGCATTGCATAAAAAAAATAGGACCCAAATAGAATGGAATTCAGGGTGGGAAATGAGCAAATGGGGCATTGTTTGCTTCAGTGGAATGTATTGGTAGAGGGGAAAGGATTCTTCAGAATGTCTAGTACCAGGTGAAACCCCTGGAGACTTGGGGAAAGTACATCTTGGAGCCCCTCTCCAGGAGCCTTAGAAAGGGTACATTCTATGAGAACTAAATATGATGGAGAAGCATAGGAATTAAAGAAAAGAATGGAATTTAGAAAGGCACAAGAAAGAATGATGAATAGAGAAGGGATGAGAAACTTAGAATGGAAGAGCAAGATCCTGAAAAGTGAGATGTCAAGAGATTAAGCCACTTCCTGGGAGAGAACCACTGGAGGTGGAAAGATAGGCCAAGTCACATCACTGCGAGAATAAAGGCATATATTTCCTGCCTCAATCACCCCGTTCTCCTTTGACCCATACATTATGCAAATAATGTTATCCATTGATTATCTTCTTAGTATCTGTGTTGAGTGGGCTGAAGCTATCCTGCAGCCAGCCAGATTGCCTCTCAAGCCCACACCATGAGTTTCACAGAGCAGGACATAGCAATGCCTAGATAAGTAATTCAGATGCATTGAGTGCATTCTTTCAGTGACTATCTAGGACTGTAACCACTTTCACATGTAGTCAGAGATAAACATACATTCCCTGCCTAATCCCTGACAATCACCATGAAGTTTCTGACATGTCTCTTCTTTCCAGAATTCCTTCTGTTATCTCACAGCTACGACTGTTAGAGAGTACTGGCAACTCACAATGTTTACTGAGCATAGCAAATAAACTGTGTTTCATTTTCAGTTCTCAGGCCTAATTATTGTGTTAATACTGTTGTTGAGATATACATATATATGTATGTTATTTTTAATAAAAAGCATAATATTACTATCAGAAGATGATGTCAATATAATGCTGTTCATTTCTGATGCATAGTAGGCATGATGTGTAGGATACTATCATTTGTAGTGGACATGTTTTCCCAGTTTAGAGATAAGCAGAAAAGTGCCCCTAAGTTTCCTGGTTTTTGGAGGTTGGAGATAGCTTAAGCAGTCAAGAACCCTGAAGACCTGTCTTTTGTCTTCACCTTAAGATTTACTTTTTTCTTCTATTATAATCTTTGAGTACTTTATTGACTCTTTGCCTTTGGCTCCACTCAAGCAATTGAAATTTTGCACCTGAATTAGCACAAGAGTTATACCTGCAGTTTATCCTCCCTATTTTTTGCCAGGGTAAAAAACGTTCTCGCCTGTCAGGGAATATAAGCAATATGCTCCTGTGTGAATACTTATTACTTGCTTGTTGGAAAAAGGTTACAGAACTTCCCCTTTGGGAAAAATGACATGAAGACTTTCTCTTCCCACCTAATAAATTTCTTACAGATCTGCCTCTCTGGGTAGTGGAGCTGCAATTCCCTTTGGAAGTTCACCTGGCATAAATGCACCAGGGAGGCAAATTCCCACTGTAGTAATATATTGCAAATATTTCCCCCTGAAATGAACATCGAATGTTTTCCTATTGTATAAGAGTGTTTGAAGCGGTGTTAAGCATTGGAATTTGATTTGAATAGTCTTGGTCTCTCAGTTCACTCTGGGCCACCTTCATGTTTCTGGGGACAATTGACATGCTTGTTGGATTCCAAGCCCATGTTATAGGAAGCTTTAATTGAGTTGTGATGTTTCAGGGAACAGGATTTGAGCTGTGATCTGTCTAAAACTGAGTATTATTACCTTGCCTGTGAGATTACCTTGCCTAGAGATCCAGATGTCAGGCAGACACAGCATCTGAGCAGAAGCACTGACATCCAGGGCATGTGGGGTGATTTTCCAGCTAGGAGCCAGGTTAGTACCTGCCTACCATTGCTTGAAAGAGCTGAGCCATGAACTGCTGCCCTAGTGATCATCAGCTCAGAGGCTTTCCCCAATTCAGCATTCACTAGAGAGTTATTGCTAGGTCACCAGCATTGCCTCTTTATTGTATTTTGTTATGTTGCTCGCAGCTGACGTCATTGTGAGCTGCTAGCCCTTTGATGTAGATTTATTGATATGAGCAGAACAACCAGTGGAGTGTTCACCAGTGAACAAGGCCCTTCAACAGTGGACACCCTGAGCTAAGCTGACCTGAACCAAGGACCATATGTGATCTCTTTAGTATAGAATATGCCTTGACAGAATCAAATCAACAGTGGAAATATTAGAGCCTTGGACCTTGACCATTTGTAGATGAGAAACCCAATGCACAGAGAGGTAAAGTCACTTGCTCAAGTTCAAATGGCTAGTAAAATGGCAGTGCTGATTTTGGGAGTCTGGCTCTGACGTCTGCGCTCTTAACCAGTACAAGGTGCTGCTGTCACAAAGGAAAGTCAGCTTGGCTTCCTACCTCAGGACTTTTTACTAATACTTCATTTTACCTGTATCAAAATATGCATTGGGTTTTTAGTTCTTCAACCACTTTAGAATCTGTGACAGTAGGTAGGGTCCACCACTGACTTGCTCCGTGACCTTTGTAGTTCACTTGTCTTCCTAAGCCCTCATTTCCACATCTAAAACTGTGGCTAATAACATTTGCCCCACCCACCTGCCTGAGTTGTGAAATGATGTGAAGTAAATGTTTTAAAAGTAAGTTCTTCATTCAAAACCTGTTTCTACTGAATTTCCCTGTCTGAGGGTTGAGGAGTCTCAAATATTTAGCAATAGAGAAGGTAAAACACAGCACAGCCTCTATGTTAAAAGAAAGTGAAGATTGATACAAGTTCAGGCTAGGGGAAAGGGGGAAGGAAGCTTGACCTCTGAGCACACCCAGAGGACCTGGCAGACTAGAAAGCAGAATGGACCCGTTGTGATGGCTCACGCCTGTAATCCTAGCACTCTGGGAGGCCGAGGCAGGTGGATGGCCTGAGTTCATGGGTTTGAGACCAGCCTGAGCAAGAGTGAGACCCCTGTCTCTAAAAAATAGACGGCATTGTGACAGGCATCTATAGTCCCAGCTACTAGGAAGGCTGAGGCAAGAGAATCACTTGAGCCCAAGAGTTTGAGGTTGCTGTGAGCTATGACATGAGGCAAAGGGAATCTACCACGAGCAACAAAGTGAGACTTTGTCTCAGAAAGAACAAGAAAGAAAGCAGAATGGCAGGTCAGGGTCAGAGGAACAAAAAGGAAAGGCAGATTTGAGAGTAAGTTGGCTCTTAGGAATCTCGGTGTTTTGCCTTTTCCTGACAGAAGAGCATCCTTAGAAGGGAGAAGGAATGGGGGTGGAAATCAGGATGTCTTGTGCATAAGGCAGGGAAAGAATGCAGCACTCAGCACGCAGAGAGCTACAGACACTCAGAGGAGCTCCCATTCTAAGACAGCACACACAAGGGAGATCACATCGCTCCTCAATGCCAGAATTTTCCTACCGAGAAAATAGTCATGGTGTTTGGCTGCTGTGGGAAAGACTAGAATTACTCAGAGGGACGGCATGGAATTAGAGCAATGAGCTATGTTAAAAGTGTTTTTTCCTACTGAAAAATCACAGTACATCCAAACAGTGGTCTTAAGCTAAGAGGCTCAATATTCATCCCAGGGGGAAAAAAATGCGTTTTGACTTACTGGAGTGTTTAGTATCCACTATGTTCATCATAGTTTCATAATCAAAGCAAAGAGAACAATAGTAATGTTAACCATTCATTTCATGCCCACAACATGAAAGGCAGTATTCTAGATGCTTTATATGTATTCTTTCTTTCTTATCTTTCTTTTCTTTTTCTTTCTTTCTTTCTTTCTTTTTTTTTTTTTTTTTTTTTTTTTTTTTTTTTTTTTTTTTTTTTTTTGAGACAGAGTCTCACTTTCTTGTCCCTGGTAGAGTGCCACGATGTCATAGCTTACAGCAACCTCAAACTCCTGGGCTCAAACAATCCCTTTGCCTCAGTCTCCTGAGTAGCTGGGACTATGGGTGCCCACCACAACACAGGCTATTTTCTTTTCTTTTTTTCTTTGAGACAGAGTCTTACTTTGTTGCCCTCCATAGAGTGCTATGGTGTCATAGCTCACAGCAACCTCTAGCTCTTGGGCTTAGGCAATTCTCTTGCCTCAGGCTTCCGAGTAGCTAGGACTATAGGTTCCTGCCACAACACCTGGCTATTATTGCAGTTTGGCCAGGGCTGAGTTTGAACTCACCACCCTTGGTATATGGAGCCAGTGCCCTACTCACTGAGCCACAGGTGCTGCCCTATTTTTTTTTTTCTTTTAGAGATGGAGTCTCGCATTTGCTCAGGCTGGTCTCAAACTCGTGAGTTCAAGTGATCCACCTGCCTCAGCCTCCCAGAGTGCTAGGATTACAGGTGTGAGCCACCGTCCTTGGCCTATATGTATTCTTTCTTTCTTTCTTTTTTTTTTAGAGACAGAGTCTCATTTTGTCACCCTCGGTAGAGTACGGTAGCATTATAGCTCACAGCAACCTCCAACTCCTGGGCTTAGGCAATTCTCTTCCATCAGCCTCCAGAGTAGCTGGGACTACAGGTGCCCACCTGCCTTTTTTTTTTTCTTGCAGTTTGGCTAGGGCCATGTTTGAACCCACCACCCTCAGTATATGGGGCCAGCACCCTACTCAGTGAGCCACAGGTGCCGCCCTATATGTATTCTTTCTAACACAACAATCCTATGAGGTCAAGAACTATTATTATCCCCATTTGCTAGATGAGAAACATGACCCTCAAGTTTAGTGACTTACCCCTTTGTCATGTTGCTAGTTACAAACCTTCCTAAAGGCTTTCCATCTAAAGACAACCTCTCATCCTCCTCTGTTCTCATACCCTGTTTTCTTTCCCCTCACAGCCATGACTATGAAGTATCTGAAACTAATTGGTTTGTATGTTTGTTTCCTTGTTTATTGTCTTTCTCCCATGTGAAAATGGAATGCCATGAGGGCAGAGATTTTGTTAGAATAGTTCCAGGCAGAAAGTAGGTATCTGTCATTCACAGTTGTTGAATGAATGAGGAAGTGATGGAGGAGGTGGAACTCAATCCCATATCCAAGCATCTTCGGAGCCTCTGTTCTTACAACTACACCATATTGTTACTTTCTCTCCATGTGTAGATGCTCAATTTAAAAATTGAAAGTAACAGCTCTCTGTTTTAACCTATGCTCACGCTCTCCTCGGCAATGATAGGAAGAGCAAGTAATCGGCTAACACTCTTTCTTGACTTAATTTAATTTAAAAAACCAAACCAAACAACACCCCATTTCCCATAAGAAAAATTCTTCCAAGAAGGAAACAGGAATATAACAAATGGAAAGGCAAAGAATTAACTATAAGCCACAGTGTAGGAAAGTTGAGCCAGGCGTGGTGGCTCATGCCTATAGTAGCAGTACTGTGGGAGGCTGAGGCAGTAGGATTGCTCAAGCTCAGGAGTTCCAGACTTGTCTGAGTTAGAGTGAGACTCCAACTTATTAAAAAAATGAAAAACCATTGAGCTAAGAGTATACTATAAATGTCTTTCCACAAAAACAGGTGAGGTGATGGTTATGTTAATTAGCTTGATTTAAGCATTCCACATTGTATATCAAATCATATTGTACTCCAGAATTGTATACAGTTACGATTTAATAAAAATTAAGTAAAAAAAAAAAAAAGAAAGAAAAATCCCAACCAGGCTCGATGGCTAGCTCCTGTAATCCCAGCACTGTGGGAGGCTGAGGTGGGAGGATTGCTTGACTTCAGGAGTTTCAGACTTGTCTGAGCAAGAGTGAGATCCCAACTCAAAAAAATGAAAAAACCCAGCCAGGAGCCACAATGAGTCCCTTTAATCCTAGTGGCTTTGGGAGACTGAGGCAGCAGGATGCCCACAGCCCAAGTCTGAGGTTGCAGTGAGCTATGATGCCATTGCATTCTGCTCAGGGCATAGGATCAGACTCTGTCTCAACAGCAACAAAAAAGGCAGAGGGGAAGAAAGTTGAACTCTTTGGGGATTTTATGTTATTATTATTGTTATTATTGTTATTTGTGTGGGGATGGGGGAGGTATTTGGTTTTCTTTCTTATCCGTAGGTAGCAGCAGTTTTCTTAGGCTGGAGATGATCATTAACAGTTGAGAGGGAATCTAGCAAGCCTGGTCCAGGTGCTGATAGAAAAAGAGACTTTTTAAAGCCACAGTTCATAAGTTCACTTTTCTGGGAGTATGGTTAACTAATTGAAATATAAATTGAAAAAACACCATCTGTTGAACATAATGTCAGAGCAAGAGAATTTCTAATAACTGTAGCCATCGACTCTGGTAACCATTTTGAAGAGTCTCATATGACTTACACAGTTGTGTCTTAATCATATACAGCAGAAATGTGATAGATCGGGCATTCACAGTCTGCTCATGTTGCTTCCATTCTCTACCCCACATTGTGTAAAATTGCTTAGCTGGTTAGCTGGTTCACCTCATGGCTGTGCCTAAGCTAGAGCATTCTTCCCTGGTGTGGTTTTTCTCTTTTTGTGGAGGGTACTCAGCAGATGCAGGAACAGATAATGCTTGGGTCAAAGCAGACAGGAACTGGGATTGAATCCTATGATGGCACACTCCTGCCAAAGCAGCCTTCCCCTCTGCTTCACCAGAGGTGGTCAATGGTTGCTCATTTACTTTGTCTCCTTTACTACTTCAAAAGCACTTTGAGGGCCTGGCGCAGTGGGTCACGCCTGTAATTCTAGCACTCTGGGAGGCTAAGGTGGATGGATGGCCTGAGCTTACCGGTTTGAGACCGGCCTGAGCAAGAGAGAGACCCCCGTCTGTAAAAATAGCCGGGCATTGTGATGGGCCCCCACAGTCCCAGCTACTTAGGAGGCTGAGACAAGAAAATCGCTTAAGCCCAAGAGTTTGAGGTTGCTGTGAGCTATGACACCACGACACTACCAAGGGCAGCAAAGTGAGACTCTGTCTCAAAAACAAAAAAGCAGTTTGAGAAAATGGGACATGTCTTAGTGCATTTGCCTATCCCTAGCACCTAGTGCAGGATTTGCGACTTTAATAGGTACTCAATAAATGTTTGTTCCTTGGACTTTTTGGTTTTTTGAGATAGAGTCTCACTCTGTTGCCCATGCTGCAGTGTCCTGGCATCAGCCTACTCACAGCAACCTCCAACTCATGAGCTCAAGTGATCCTCCAGACTCAGCCTTCCAAGTACCTGGGACTATAGGCACTCACCATAAGGCCTGGTCAATTTTTCTATTTTTAGTAGAGATGGGGTTTCACTCTTGCTCAGGCCGGTCTCAAACTCCTGAGCTCAAGGGATTCACCTGCCTCAGCCTCCCAGAGTGCTAGGATTATAGGCGTGAGCCACTGCTCCCAGCCTTTGTTCCTTGTATTTTTTTGCATTTATTTATGTTTATTTTCTCTTTCCCAAGGAGGGCATTTCCACCAGGGTCTTTATTGGTCTGTTCTCTGCTGTACCTCAGCATCCAGCCCAGAGCCTGGCACACACTGGGTGTCAATAAAATATTTGCTGAAGGAATTCATAAATAAAGATCAGCCATCATTACTTTATCATCATGATCGACATGAAAGGTCACTCTTTGCCAAATGGGGTCCCCTCCAGAAGTGTTTGGAGCAGATGTCAACATTATTTCACTCTTAGATGACAAAGCCCCCATCCTGAGGCCAGGGTTGGGGAGAGCTGGGAATGTGGTGAGAGAGAGGCCCCACCCCTCAGGCTTCTTAACACCCCTAAGCCTCCACCCCAGCCAACCAGGAACCATCACGAGGCAGCTAAGGTTAAGTAGACTCTTGCTGCTTTGTTATAAATATATTATGTGCATCCAAAACATAACTTTAAAATATTGCTCTATATTACAGAAAAGATATTGAGGCTTTCTATTATTTACATTAAATAAGCAAGCACCTTTACAAAACAAAAACAAAAAAGCCCCATACTTCCTTCTGACACAACCTGGCCAGAGGGGACACTGTGTCCCCTCCAAATAAACCAAGACTCTTTGCAGGGACTCTGCCCTGTGAAAAGACATCCTTGTATTAGAATTATTAGCTCTGGCTAGAATCACATGGGCAGATGGGGAGGGGGTTAGCAGAAAAGTGTGTTCCAGAACTGGGCAGGAGATTCTGGCCTCCCAGATCCTGGGGCTTTGCCATCCTTGGGTGGATAGGCTGGGTTGGAGGTGGTGGCCAGAGCCATCTACACACCCAGGCCTCCAGGATCAGTTTGCAGGGCCATGGCTGGAAAATGCTCCAGGGACACTTAGTGTGCCTGGGGGCTTCCTAGACCACTGGGGACAGATAGGGTGAAACAGACAGAGGCAACTCAGTGGCCCCAATGCCAGCCATAGCAGCTCAGGTGGCTGGGGAGGGGGCAAGGAAAGAAAACGGAAAAAAGTTTTGTGGCTCAAGTATTCTGTGTCAGGAGGGGTGGGCTGGGGTTGCCTGGGCCCAGCCCAGGAGGTGTCCTCTCCACCTGGACAGGCCAATTCAAAGAGGCTGGAATTTTGCAGATGGCTTCAGTTTGGGAGCTAGGGAAGGCTGGCAACCAGGTGGTGAGCTGGAGGAAGTTACTTGATCTTCTGGGCCAATTTTATGTCATCTGCCTGTGGCTTCTCTCCCATGAGGCCCTGGATGATGTCCTCCAGGCATGTCCAGAAGCCGAGCTTCTGCAGAGGGTAGTTGACCCCGACTGTGGTGATACAGAAGTAAGTCTTATGGGAGGACACATGGTAGATGCAGTGGCGTTTAGGAGGCAGGATGACATGCCAGTTCTGCAGGAGGGTGACCCAGCATGGCAGCCAGAAGTATGTGTGCAGTGGCTTATGGATCTGGTTGGTAAAGGTGCCAAAGATGATCAGGCAGAAGACAAAGCACTCCCAGGGATACATTGCTCCAGGGTTTCATGGCTCTGGGTGCAAAACTTGTAAGCCATGTATAGTAGTGACAGCAGTGTCACCAGACAGTTGTCCCCATTGGTCTCCATGAAGTCGTGCCACCTAATAGCTGTGGGGTCGATGTGGTGCTCCTGGAATGGTCGAAGCCTTCCCCCTTATAGGCAACTCCATGGAGCCCCATGCATTGGTACCCAGTGCACCAGGCCAGACAAGAAGTTGGAAATGGGAGCCCCTACAAAAACGCCCAGTATGACAAGGGGCGTAAGCTCCCAGCCGGGTAGCAGCAGGAGGTGGACCCATTTGTGGGCAGTGAGGTTGAAGCACAGGACTACACAGCACCACTCCTGGAAGCTGCATGCCTCAGCACTGGCAATGTGCCACCTTGTCCTCGTCAAGCTCTGACTGCTAGCCCAGCCCATCCTTGGTGCCTGCTGTGGCCACTCTCCTGGCCAGTCCGGTGCACTCTGCTGGCAGTGGCAGAATCGCAGAGAGATCACACCACCCTGTTCCTTGGATTTTTGACGGTATCATCCTGAAGCTTGCACAATGAGAATCTTCTTGGACTTTATAAATCTGGTTGAGTGTCTCTGATTCAGGGCTATTATCTGTAGGACATAGCTAAATAAAATGCCTAAGTATACAATCTTGTGTATAAATCTGTGTAAATGTGAAGTTTCACTTGGGCAACTTTGTTCTCATTTGTTGACCCCTGAGAGCCTTGAAGGACACATGGCTAGACTCACATTCTCTGCATCAGCAGCCACTGAGATCGACTTTATGCTAGACTCTAGCAATGTAAGATAGAAACAGAGTTTCTGCCTTCTAAGATCTGGGCTGCAAGATTTGTCCATGAAATCGTGAGGAACGATACAACTTACCCAACTTACCACAGATTGTAGGTGCTCGGTGAAAAGGATGAACAGAGAAAAACTCAGATAACAGTAAAAACTTCAGCCAAGATGTTCTGCTAAAGGGTATAAGCAATGTGGCTATTTGAAACTCCTCCCGAAAATTGAAAATTTTCACTTTTATTGAAATGTTTGTTCTTGTAGAAACGTAGCAAAGCTGTACTAGGTGCTGAATGTTCACCTCTCTTAAACATATTCAGTGCAAAAATTAGCCCCAAAGAGACTAAAAACCTAATGGTTGATTTTTAAAAAGAAACTCTTTGCTGAATCAGTTACTTTTTCATGTGCTAATAATAGGTGAAAGAACATACCATGAATAGTTTCATAAAGTGATTGTGATTTTAGTTTTCATAGTTAATTTTAGCCTAAGCTGACTAAAAAGAAGTGAAAAGCTTCAAGATCAAAACCATGGGTTTGATGAAAAGCAATTGTTTGATTATTTATACAAACTACTTACATAAGAATGATGATTCTGAAAGCAAATGGAACTGTATTTTCAAGATAACAGTTATTCTCATTTTATTTTCTTTCAAAAATTCCAAAGTGCAATGTAGAAATTGGCAAACAGAAGACAGAAAGAGTAATGCCACTTAGGGATTCAAAAATAAAAATTGGGATCAAGGGCATCAAAATGATAATAAAATCAGATAAGCTCCATCAACTTTAAGTGAATACATACTCTACGAAAGGAAAATAATGACCTAGTGATTTTCATTGCTACTCTTAAATTATACTTGGTGGTGATTAATGTCCAATGCATTTGCTATTGTAAGGAATTGACTTTATGCCCTCCTGGCACCCCCACACTTTCCCCACCATTCTTACCCCAGGGTCTTATCCAAGACACATTGATTTCTCTATCAGTGATTTCTTCGGAATAATTAACTCACTCTTCAGTCCTAGATGATTTACTACATCACCAGCTGTTATGGCCAATTTCTATAGTTTATGGCCCATTTCAGAAAGTCTTGTAAATCAGCCCTTACTTCCTTTTAATTATGTTTCTGTGCAGAATACATGTGCCAGCATTGCTTTGGATTTATACATGAGGCCAAGGACCAGACAACCTTAACACGGGAGAATTGTTTTAAATCCTATTAAGGTCTTTTCTGTATTAAAATGGCTAAGTTTTAAAAAAATAAATAAAGTGGCTGAGGTTAGAAATAGCAAGTCTGACAATCAGCTGTGTTCCTTTTCATTTAAGGACTAGCACAAGACTCATTTATTCTAAGAAGACCTCTCTGATCAGTCCCTCCTCCAAACACACCTACAACTCTCCCCTCACTCACAGTCCCCAATATCCATGAATATTGTTCTACTTTTATTTGTATTTCTTGGCATTTAAGTAGAAGTCTAACTTTAATGATCTGTTTTATATCCTTGTATTCTACATTTTAGCTCAGTGGTTAATAGCGCAAGGTCTGGAGTCAGACTGTCAGACTTTGGTGCTAGATCTGCCATGTGTTAATGATGTGATCGGGGCAATTTACTTAGCCTATTCATGTCTACTTTGCTTATCTGCAAAGTGGAAATAATAATAATAGCACCCTCCTCACAGGATTGTAAGGAACAGACAAGTTAGAATATTACAAAGTGTTAAGCATATACTTGGTCCATAGTGTCATAACAATGTTAGCAAATGTATTATACTATTATGCTTTTGGATGTTTCTCATTTCTAAATTTTGTTTTTGTGAGACAGAGTATCACTTTACCACCTGGGTAGAGTACTGTGGCATCATAGCTCATATCAACCTCAAACTCTTTTATTTTTATTTTTATTTTTTATTGAATGGTAACTATGCACTTCTGGGGTACAGTGTGGGGTTTTCACACACAATCCGAAACACTTCCATCAAACTGGTTAACATAGCCTTCACATCATTTTCTTAGTTATTATTTTAAAATGTTCACATTCTGCTCTAAGTGATCCTCTTGCTTCAGCTTCCCAAGTAGCTGGGACTACAGGTGCCCATCACAGTATCCCGTTATTTTTAGAGATGGGGTCTCACTCTTGCCTCAGACTGGTCCCAAACTCCTAAACTCAAGCCATCTACCTGCCTCAGCCTCTCATGCCCGGCCTGAGAAATCTTTCTTAAAAAAGACTAATTTCAGAATTCAGAGAGGCTTAAAAATTGAGTCCTGAGAAGCGATGATGGCAGTTGAAGGAAAAAAATATACTTTGACAGAGGTAGACGTGTCAGTTGTCCTCTGATGTATGGGAAGAATTAGCTTTAACTTATGTTGCCCCAGTGTACAGAGCTAAGACCAATAGATGCAAATTACAGGATGGAAAATTTGAGTACAATGTAAAGAAACACTTCCTAACCACCTAGGTTGCCCAATAGTGGAAGGAATTGCTTTCTCATGTAGTTTGGTTGGGTTCAAAGACTGCCAGCTGTCATTCACACTGAATAAATGCAAAATGTCACTTTTGTGGTAGGGAGCTTTGAGTTGCTTTCCAGGGCCAACACTCAGCTAAGATCAACTGCAGAGCCAATCTGGAAGAGGTAAGAGGTGAGCTCATTCTGTCTTTCATTTTGTGTTAAATGGAGGAAATAAGAAGGGCAGAGGTCTTTAGTGCCATAATACTTGTCCAAGTGGCAAGCTATGAGAACTCAAAGGAGAAAGACTGTGATATTTATCCTGGACCTAGATCATTCAAAGTTCTGGATCTTAAAAATCCCTTAAGGCAGTAGTCACCTAATTCAGATTTCACAAATTAATATAATCCACTCCACCCCACCAAATAATTGTACTGACATAGGGCTGACATAATTTTATCTAGCCAAGTAAGGACATTAAAAACTCAAAACTCAGCTGAGCGTGGTAGCTCAGAGAACCACCTGAGCCCAACAGTTTCAGGTTGCTGTGAGCTATGACACCGCAGCACTCTACTGAGGACAACAAAGTGAGACTGTCTCAAAACAAACAAAAAAAAGAGAGAAAGAAAAACCAGAACTCACATACCATTGGCTTGCGTTACCATTTTACAAAAGAATCAATACTACAAAAGAAAGAAATAGAATATAATTTCACAAAAACCTGAATATGTTTAGGATTATGAAAAGCACTCATGGTCCACATTCTTCTCATTTCATCTTAATCAAATGAAATTTTCAGCATGATTTACAAACAGGTGCTTGGGAAACATTTTGCCTTTACCGATATTATCTGACTGTTCCATGTGAGATTACTAACTTCTATCTCTTTTGGGCTCATCCTAACCCTCCTATTATAAGGTTGGTATTTTAGCAATAACTCCCCAAAGTAACATTGTATTCCACAGATTCCACAGAACACAAAGTGTAAGAAATACCTCCACTGGTACATAGGTCTCAACTTGATTTAGTCTTTGCTGGGGTTTGACATCGTTTGTAGGAATCTTATGAACACTTAACATTTATCAGTAAGCCTATGCTGTGATGTTTTCCAACAGCTCTTAAAGACCCAGAGAATAATGGGTCTTTACTCTCTAATGGTGTAACATTCCTATTTAAAAATGCTGAAACAGAGCTGGGTGTGGTGGCTCATGCCTGTAATCCTAGCACACTGGGAGGCTGAGCCTGGTGGATTGCTTGAGCTCAGGAGTTCAAAACCAGCCTGAGCAAAAGTGAGACCCCTTCTCTAAAACTAGGAGGGCACTTGCAGGTGCCTATAGTCCCAGCTACTTGGGAGGTTGAGGCAAGAGGATTGCTTGAGCCCAAGAGTCTGAGGTTGCTGTGAGCTATGACAACAGGTCAACAGAGTGAGGCTCTGTCTAAAAATAATAATAATAATGAATAAATAAATAAATAAAATGCTGAAAGATTAAGATTTTATAGATACTATTAAAATAATTTAACCCATAAAGAAGAGGGACTTAAGGTCCTTGATATCTCCTAAAAGCCCTTTCAACCTGCCTAGCACAATGGATGAGGTTCAATATCATTTTTCTCCTATGGATAATGTATTGAAGAAGGTCCTAGGTAAAATATTCTAAATATCTACCCTGACAAGAGAAAGATTCATGTCATTTTTTAACCTCTAATTACATTTCAGGAACATTAGTATACAGTTGCTTGCTACCAAGGTGTAATTTGTCTACATGTAAATCACTTTTTTGAAGCAATCTGCTAATGGAATCACAGAGCATTTTCTAGACAGGAAAAAAAAGTAATCTTTTGACTACACAGCATAGACAGTAGATTACCAATTGAATTAATGATTTCTATACTATATTGTTTTACTTTCCAATGTTCGAGTTGTTATTTAAAAACTACATTATTCAGAAGCTCTTATGATGCATTGATAGCCCAGTTTTGAGTATAAGCAATGTAGGGTATTATGCCCTGAGGAAAATTCCATGCATTAGTAGGCTTCCTAATGGGCATTTTTTCCCAAAGTTTTATCCACATGTTGCGAATTCCTAGAAGTCAACAAATATCTCCAGAACATTACAAAGCTGGGCTAATCCTGCTGAGATCATTGCTTGGGGGTACTGAGAACATCCTCAGAACATCCACCAATCCAATTCTGATTAATGAACAAGTTCCATTTATGATCTATAATTTGAGACTCCTCCAGGAATATTCCCCCTCCATGTATCACTTCTCTCCTTTTCTGCCACTACCACCACCACCACCACCACCACCACCTTATTCAAGTCTGTCACTTGCGCTATTGCAAAGGCCACTTATCTGGTCTCTCCAATTCCATTCTTGTCCCCACAAAGTCTCCACTTACAGTGATCTTAAAACTTAAGTCAAGCCAGGTGTTGTGGTAGGCATCTGCAGTCCCAGCTACTCAGGAGGCTGAATAAAGAGGATCCCTTGAGCCCAAGATTTTGAGTCATTAGACTTATGACAGAGTAAGACTCTCGTCTCAAAAAAAAAAAAAAAATTAAGTCAGATTCTATTACTCACTTACGTAAAATTCTTCTTGAATGTCTTCCCATTACACATAAATAAAATACAAACGCCCAACTACTGCCAGCTAGATCTTGCCTTATTTGGCCCCCTGCCTACCTTTATATTCATGCATTCTTCAATCATTCAATGAATAGTTCAGTGAGGCTGGGTGAGGTGGTTCACACCTGTAATCCTAGCACTCTGGGAGGCTGAGGCCAGTGGATTGCCTGAACTCACAGGTTCGAGATCAGTCTGAGGCAGAGCGAGATTCCATCTCTAAAAATATCTGGGCATTGTGGTGGGCGCCTATAGTCCCCACTACTCAGGAGGCTGAGGCAAGATAATCACTTGAGCCCAAGGGTTTGAGATTGTTGTGAGCTATGATGCCACAGCATTCTATCCAGGGTGACAAAGTGAGACTCTGTCTCTAAATAAATTAATTAATTTAATTAAATAAATGGTTAAGTGCTAAGCATGTGCAAGGTGAACGAAACAACTAAAAATCGCTGCCCTGATGGATTTGATAATCTTGTTGGCAATGAACAGGACACAAAGGTAAAATATATAGTAGGCTGTAGGTCAGATAGAGTAAGTGCTATAGAGAAAAATATGGAAGGAAAGAGGAATAGGGGAGGCAATTAGAATCAATCAAGGTTTTGACAGGGAAGAGATGAAACACTCATATAGGATAATTTGGGGAATATTTTCTAAAGGGACTATTTACAAGCTGTAGGCAGGATACAGGTAAACCATAAAGGATACTATACAGCAGGATTCAGTTACCTTCTCTAGGACATAGAGGGTCAAGAAGAGGGAGAGTTTGAGGATTATATGGAGAAGCCTTCTAACAATGTGGCCTTAGACCAAAGGACTCAGCCAGCCCTACATGACCCTGCAGGGAGAGAGTTGGATGAATAAATACTCTCTTTCTTCCCTCCCTCAGATCTCTCCCTGGTCTTTTTTTTTTTTTTTTTTTGAGACAGAGTCTCACTATGTGGTCCTTGATAGAGTGCTGTGGAGTCATAGCGCATAGAAACTTCAAACTCTTGGGCTTAAGCAATTCTCTTGCCTCAGCCTCCCAAGTAGCTGGGACTACAGGCACCTGCAACAACGCCCAGCTATTTCTTTTGTTGTTGTTGTTGCAGTGTCATTGTTGTTTAGCAGGCCTGGGCTGGGTTCGAACCTGCCAGCCCCGGTGTATGTGGCCAATGCCCTAACCACTGAGCTACAGGAGCCAAGCCTCCCTGGTCTTTCTTGCTGATGAAACGTAACAGGAAGCCAGAGGGGCTAGGGATCCTATTTACATAGCCCAACTGATTGGTACTGGAGAGGAGAACAGAGAACAGGATAAAGAAGAGTGGAAAATCTGGAGGGCAAAAGAAGGTATCAGTATAAGGTTGTGATTTTAAGTGGAGTGGTCAGGGAAGGCCTCACTGAAAGCTTTCATCTCACATCAGTGTACCTCTCATTCTTTTGTCTAGCCACACTGGCTTCCCTTTATATATCAGACTTTGCTATGTTTCCTCCTGTCTGGGCTCAGGGCCTTTGCATATGCTCATACCCCTATCTGAAATGCTTCTTTCTTCCCTTCCTCCTTAATCAATTTATTTAACCAAGTTATAGAGTTAATTGCTTAAGTAACTCCTATTCCATAGATGGAAGCTCTGGTGTCCTTTCTTCAGGGAAGCCTGATGACTGTTCAGATGTTCCTGTTCTGTGCCCTCTCTTCTATACTTCTCTTGCATAATATTAATATTTACCACAGCTTGTCATTCTATACTTATTTGACTAATGAGTATTTGTGCTGCTCAGTCGACCTTATGGTACAAAAGGACAGGGATTATGTCTGCGTTCCCCTTCATTATATTCACAGTGTCTGGAACGCAGTATGTAGTGAATAAATATTTAATGATCAAGTGATTGAAGATTAGTAAATAGGAAAAAGTCACACCGAGAGGTCCCTTATCCTGAACTTCTCATTACTTCTTATCTGTTGTCTTTCTCCTGACTGTGTATCCTTTGGTTATCAGAGTTCTAAATCCTCCGTGAAAACTCTTTGGACTTGTCTAGTCTACCCTAATCTCTTCTTTTTCTGGACTCTAGTTGAGGTTATGCTGAGAATCTCATACTTCAGTACCAAGAACTAATGGCGTAAGATCTGTATACATCACAATAAAAATAGGAAAAAAATATATGTATGCAACGGTACACATACTGCAAAAACACAATTTAAAAAAAGATGCATAGTAACACACTAGAATTCTTGGTGATGGGGATAGAGGATGGAAATTGGGCTAAAAATAAATAAATAAGTAAATCTGGTGTCTAGTTATGATGATATACTATGAACCAAGGAATATAATTATCTCAGTGATAGGTACCTGAGTGAAAAATACATTGAACACACACACACATACATACCAAAGGCCACTAGGACTGGGGCTGGGCTATGTATATCCTCACTGGAAATTCTAATACCACCTTCTCACCCCACATCTACTCTTGGTTGCCCAATACATTTTAGAGCGACATGGCTTCTTTTCTCTGCCCGTAGTAACCACTTTAGAAATTTGTAATAACATCCAGCATCCCTTTATGATCAGAACACTTAAGAAAATTGGTATAGAAGGGACATTTCTTAAACTGATAGAGGCCATCTACAGCAAACC
>NW_003852611.1:1881768-1907582 GCF_000181295.1 Otolemur garnettii | reverse complement strand
AAAAAAAAAAAAAAGAAAAGAAAAGAAAAGAAATTTGTAAATGAGATGGACTAGTCAGGCTAAAAGATAGTCCAACTTTCTTCTTGCCCAGCAGAATTCAACATAATAGAACACGGCATCTGCCCTTTCCATTGCAGCATTATCTGTGCCTCTTTAGATTATGTTCCCCCCCCCACCTCAGCACATCTATTTAGATTCAAGTCAAGATCTTTCTGCTAGAAGTTGGTGTTTGTGTCAGTCACACACTCTCGGTTGTGTGCTCAGCTAGGATTTGCTCCTTGAAGAGCAAATCCTAGTTGGTTTCTGGTTTCTGCTTTCACCAACCCTTTGCATAGGGCAAAGCCAAATGGCTTAGTTGCCTAGGTCCTTTTCATTGCTGTTGCCTTGCCCCTCCCTGTTTTCTCTTCCTGCATTCTTCTTGGAGTCTACCTATTGGATTGAATTTTCATTTTTCCACCTTCCTCTGCTCCTGATATCTATGACTTCCTGGTGCTAATCTACTTACTGGACTTCTGACTCTGAACACTCTGTGCCTTATATTGCCTTTTTAACCTGACTCCCGCTGCCTTAGTTGGTTCTGGCTTAATTGCTTTGCTCTAACCTTTGGTTTCTGGATCCCCACCACCACCCCAATTCTGGAATGCACACACCAGTCTCCACCTTGGCCCTCAGCCCCAGGTCCTTCCTCAGGACTGCCTCTGTTGCCAGTTCCCTTTCTTCTGTCCCAGACTCACCTCAGCTCTCCTGATCCTAGCTCCCACTTTTGTATCCATGACCCACTGCCATATATAATCCTCAAAATTGACATTCTAGAAGATCTCCCTCCTCCTCCACAGCACTAGCAACAACAACCAAGGACAGAAGTTTAGATTTTGAAACAATGTCAGTAGTACCCTTCTATGAGCTGTTGTGAAGAGGACGCAGGACGTGGCCTTTTAGCCTAGATGAACAATATTGCTACTTACCAAATGGGAAATAATCACAATAATTACTAAGAAGGGGTTTTTATGAGTGCTTAGTGTGCCAGGGGGCAAAAGCCCTTGCTGTCACGTGGGAGCCAGAGAGAACAAGGGATTTGGCTGAAAAAGAAGGCTTTAAAGGGTCATGCCACACTTACAATTCCCATTCTGAGCTTGGTCAAGGAGAAAGAAAGCTGTATTGATTTTCATAAAGTAAATTACATTTTTTTCATTGTGCGGGCAGTGAGCTGGGGGGACTGGGTGGTGAATAAAAGGGAAATCAATTAGTTAGGAATTTTAGAGAGTTAGTAGAATATGTCAATTTGAAGTCCTCCAGATTGCGTGTTCTTTTTTCCATGATATGAAAGATTTATACAGGTCCAGAACTCACATTAGCATTAATAAGGATTTCACATGTAAATTCTAAGCAAATCTAAAGAACTGTTAATTCCTTACACCTGGATGGTGGTGCTCTGAGCCGTCCTCTTTTTTTCCCTTTAGCTTTATATAATGCAATGGATATTAAAAAGCACAAATTTGGAAATTGCCCATCCAAATGACATAAGTTAAAACAAAGACAAGGTGTTTACAAGAACTTCCTTGCTTCTAAGACAGCAGTGGCACTAACACCAGCCTTGTTATTAGCTGCTGTTCAGAGAGAAGGTGTTATGTAAATCCAAGGTAAAGTCTTGTCATTTCCTATTATTATCACTGTATGTTGTTGAATTTGTTAAATTATGCTGATTATTGGTCTAATGTTTTGAAGGAAATTATGACAGTTATCTGCTTCTGGAGATGAAGGAGAAAGGTTGTCAGCTGCCTGTCTTATTTCCTAGTCCATGTGGAGAAAGAATGATCTTTTTTAATATAATAGGAGTCCATCAAAAATGCTTTCTTAATTCCTTGGGAATGAGGTAAAACTCATAAGAGGGCAGATTTCAGATCAATATAAGGAAAAAATTTTAAAACATTAGATCTGCCTCTAAATAGACCGGGATCCTTTGGTAGGAATCCTGGAGATTCTGTATCAGCTAATCAGGATAACTCACAAGGTCCCATTTAGCCCTGAGGGGGGTTTGTTGAGCAACATTTCAAAGGATTCATCTGAAGGGACAAAATCAACTTTTTAAAAATTATTAAATCATAGCTGTGTCCACTAATGCAATCCTGGGGTACAATGTGCTGGTTTTCCACACAATATGAAACACTTTCATCAAACTGGTTAACATAGCCTTCACAGCATTTTCTTAGCTATTATGTTAAGACATTTATATCCTACACCTAGTAAATTTCACATCTACCCTTGTAAGATGTACCGTAGGTGTGGTCCCACCAATTACCCTCCCTCCACCCATCCTCCCCCCTCCCCAAATCAACTTTTTTTTTTTACAAAATTTTAGGATGTGATAAAAAGAAAACGTCAAGAACCTCAGAATCATGATGTCCCTTTCACTTTAAAATGTATTCTATTTTAAAATAATTACAGGTTCACAGAAAATTTCAAAAACAAAAGTACCAGAGAAGTGTCATGTCCCCTTCACCCAGTTTTCCCCAAGGGTTATATCTTCCAGAATTATACTATAATATCGTAACCAGGTAATTGACACAAAAGTTGTTTTTATTACAAAATAGCACCCTTCCCCTGAAGAGTCTAAGGTTCCCAGAGAGTATTTTCTTCATCTTTTATGTACATGTAATTAATATATAGTCACATGAATGGTAATTGCTTCAGAATTCAGTATGTGGGTAGAAGAAACGTGCTTGCCAACCAGTATGCTCTGTTTTTCTACCAATGTCCTTTTATACTGGCCCCATAACAATCCAGGTAGAATGAAGTTTAATAACTTGGTCATGATCACAAGACACATATGAAAGGTTGCAGAACAGGAATTCTAACCCAGCTCTGACTGAACACTCCAGTTTTTTGGAAGCCACTTCTGCTGATTTATGAATAACCTGATGGTTAATAGCCTCCTTTAGACAAATCCTAGGTGTTAAGCTGGAGGTGGGAAACACCTCCCCCAAATTGATATAAGTAGTGGTAAGAGTTTAAATCAATCCCAGACCCCAAGAAAACACTTTAAAAATGCCCTTTGTTTATTAGAAAATACAAGGTTTCCCAGATGCAGAAGTGGTCTTGTTATATGTTGTGGTAGCTTATATTGGGTGTTGCCTATTTGTTGGAAGAATGATATTAAAAGTATTTTTTAAACTTTCATTTTGAAATAATATAATTATAGATTCACATGCAGTTATAAGAAATAATATAGTAAGATCTTGTGTACCCTTTACTCAATTTCCCCTGAAGATATCTTATAAAACTATAGTATGATAATACTACATGTATAATAACTATAGTACAATATACAGTATAACCAGAAAATTAACATTCATACAACCCAGTGACCTTATTTGAATTTTACTAGTTTTACATGCACTCATTTGTGTGTGTTTATGTGTATTTAGTTCTATGTAATTTTATCACATGCAGAGATTTTGTGAACACCACCAAAATCAAGCTATAGGATAGCTCTATCACCACGGGGATCTTTTTGCTCCCCTTTTATTGTCACAGCCACGTCTTGTGTTCCCCCTTCCCTAACTCCTGGCAACCACTAATCTGTCCTCCATTTCTACAACTTTGTTGTTTCAAGAATGTTGTATCAGTTGAACCATACATTATATCATCTTTTCAGATTGGCTTTTTCACTCAGCACAATTCCCTAGAGATTCATCCAAGTTGTGTATCAGTATTTGTTCCTTTTATTGGCGAGGAGCATTCCATGGTATAAATATACCACACTCTGTTTGACCATTCACCTATTTAAGGATATCTAGGCTGTTTCCAATTCTTGGTTATTACAAATAAAGCTGCTATAAACATTCATGTACAGGTTTCCGTGTGAATATAAGTCTTCTCTTCTCTAGGATAAATCCCAGGAGTGTATATATTTAATCACATGATAGTTGCATATTTAATTTTGTAAGACTTCATCATATGTAGGTCACTATGAAAGTTTTGAAACAGACTGTTATAGTCTATTATTTCACTTCCAAGAAACACAGTCGACAGTGCCCTTTCTGATTCACCCATGCAAGTTTCAACTTTCTCAACTTAATCAGCGTTGCTGGGAGGCCTTCATTTGTTTCATATGCATGAATTTTATGTTTCTCAATTTTTGTGTTTATATTTCTCAATTTTTGTGTACTCAAAACTTTCACAATGACCCACTTATTCTTTTAGGATAGCTGTACCAATTACATTATCAGTCGTTTACAGAGTAGTTATTTGTTTTATGCTAACCACATTGCAGGTCCTGTATTAAGTACTTCACATGCGTCCTCTCTTCTGATCTTCAAAAACACTTGCATTTTAACATTGAGGATATTGAGGGCCAAAGAAGTTAAGTAATGTTTTTGAAGTCATACAGCTGGAAAGCAGCTGAACAAGACTTGAACCCAGGTCAATCTGATTCCGGAGCCTGTACCTACACTGACACTATTCTACCTACTCCTTTAGAAAAGGGCTCCAAGTAAAGCTGATGGCAAGCTTTCCAATCTATCATATGGCAAATAAATAATACAACAAACTCCTTAGAAGATATTGGTTTCACATTCAGGCTAAAAAGCATCTACTTTGACAACTGAGAAAAACTGAGGAGTGAGTTTCTAAGTCTGTAGGAACATGCTGATTCTACTTTGGTTGAATTGGAATTGGTATTCCTCATGGTTTGGGGGCAGCATAGTGGGACCACGGCACACATGTAATCAGAGCACCTGAGCGCCTATGTACTAGATGTGTCATTTGTACTAGATGCGTGGCCTTGAGTAAGTCGCTTAACCTCACTGAGACTCAGTTATGCTCCTGTCTATAAAATGGAGCTAATAACATCTTTCGCACATGGATTTTTGGGAGGATCAGATAAGCCAATAAATGTGAATATGCTTTATAAGCCCTAAAGTGCTATATAATTTTAAAGGCTTATTATTGTTATTATCTAAGATAGTTGCTGAAAGATTGTGGATATAGTGCACAGTACAACTTAGACATGCAAAGAAAATCAACTTGTACAATTGTGCCTATATCTAATTTGGCCTTTCTCTTGAGTCCAGAAAGACAGGTGGGTACCAAAACCATGAATATCCAATTTAGTTTAAAACTTAATCTGATTTAGTGATTTAAACCAAGGATTGGCAAACTTTTTCTGCAGAGAACTAGATAATAAATATTTTAAGCTTTGTGAGCCATATGATCTCAGTTGCAGATACAGTCAGTCATCCCTTGGTATCCGTGGGAGATTGGTTCCAGGATCCTCCTGGGATATCAAAACCCACAGATGCTCAAGACCCTTAAATAAAATAGCATATCCTCCATATACTTTAAGTCATCTCTAAATTACTTATAATACCTAATACAATGCCTAAGTATCATTTTGTTTGTGTGGATTCAATGTAGTACTCAGCATGCAGCAAACTCAAGTTTTGCTTTTTGGTACTTTGTGGAATTATTTTGTCCCGAATAGTTTCAATCAGGGGTTTGTTGAATCCATGGATACAGAGCCCACGGGATATGGGGGGGCTGACTGTTCTCAACTCTGAGAATTAAAGCAGCTATAGACAGTATGTAAATGTCTAGGAGTAGCTACATTATAATATAATTTTACTTAAAACAATACTTGACATATTTGGCCCACAGGCTGTAGTTTGCTAACCTCCAATTTAAATGATCCTTTTATTTCTTAATTTTTTAAATTTTTATTCTGGGCTGGGTGTGGTGGCTCATGCCTGTAATCCTAGCACTCTGGGAGGCTGAGGCGGGTGGATAGCTTGAGCTCATGGGTTCAAGACCAGTCTGACCAAAAAATGAGACCCTTTCTCTAATAAAAATAGAAAAACTGAGGCAAGTGGATTGCTTGAGCCCAAGAGTTAGAGATTGCTGTGAGCTATGATACCACAGTACTGTTCCCAGGGTGACAGTTTGAGACTCTGTCTCAAAAAAAATAAAGTAACAATTTTATTCTGTTTCATCCGTGTTCAGAACACATGATCCTTTTAAATACAGTTCTCAGTTTCTCTTGGATAAAAATGCCATTTCACATAAACGTCCCCTACTTCTTTTATAAGCTAGTGTCTAAGCATATGGGGAGAGAGCTGTGGAACCTGTTGGTGTTAAGGGGAAGATGGGCATTATTGGATCCATGTAGCCTTTGTACTGTCCTCTGACTATTTTGGTGGCTAGCTAATGACCCTTGTCACCTGTTTGCTGCTTGCTCCATTGGCATTTATAGCTGCAGTTTACAATTCCATCAACCATGATTTGATTTCCTTCTCTTGGTTTGGCCAGAGCCCAGTAATGTGGCCTGGTTGCCCCTGCTTCCTCTCAGCTCGCATTGCTTATAGACTCTGGGTACTTGCCAGATCTTCCATCTGATCCACTGGCCCATCTCTGTAGTGGGCTTATTTCTTTGCCACAGTGGATCTCATGACAGACCCATTGGCTCTCACCTCAGTATCCAGGCCTTATGGAAACTAAGGGCAATCAGAGAAAGCTAAACTCTGGGGGTTTTCTGCCTTACCAAGAGATGTTGATGTAGTTGGCCCTATATCCGCAGTTAGAGGGAAGTCTATGAGGAAGCCTCCTCCCATAGTATCAAGTGGGGGATAGTGTTACCCTCACTCATTTTACCATGATTCTCCCTGTAGACTCATCTCCCTTTCCTACCTTTCTCTCTTCCTTCTTCCTCCCATGGTTTCTACCTACCCTAGATGGTATCCTGCTTCTACCATATAGTTGGCCTACCTGTCACAGGGAAATGGATAATTGGAGGGAGAAGGTAAGATCAATCCTTAAAACTTAGCCCCTGATTTTGCTAAAGGAGGAGATAAAGGAACTTGGGTACATACATGTATTTTTTTAGGCATAAATTACATGTAATTTGTGTATGTATGGAAATACTCAGACAGTAATAAAAATTTCATCAATTACACTACTGATACTGTCTTAAGACAATAACCTGACTTGTGAAACTGCTGCCCTACTGCAAGATCTTATTTTACATGTCAAAAGTGAATACTGTCCTGTCTTTCTTTGTTCATTTCTTCTCTCTCTATCATAATCTCATATCATGCTAATCTCTCTGCTATTCACCCCCTGCCTTCTTCCCAAATGGCTACCCCAGGCAAACCAAGCTAGAAGTTAAATGCTTTAAAAAGGCATAAGAGAAAAGTACAATAATAATTTTGAAATTATGTCTTCTTTCAGTTGATTTTTTTAACCTCTTGTCAGAATTCATCTATGAGGGCAGTAAAATATAGTGATTAAAAGCACAGGTTTTGAAGTCATAGGTATCTGGTTTCAAGTCTTGGTATCACTACTTCCTGGCTTTGTGATCTCAGGAAAGCTGTTTAACTCCTTAATGCCTCAGGTTCCAAAACTGAAAAACAAAGATAATAATAGTAATTAGTGAGGATGAAATTAGATAGAACATGTGAAGTGCTTAGCAACTGTAAATAATCAATAAGTGGCTGCTATGTATTTTTATTGTTTATAACAGTGGTCTACCCACTAAACAAATGAGCTAGACTCTGCATCTGGGTCACCACCACAAGAGCTGACCTTGGCATGTCAATCCAAATTCATTTCTTTCAGGAGAAATGTGTGAGAAGTCGTGCAAGTCCCAATTGGCACAGACGACTTGGTAGCAGGGAGAAAGTAGAAAAAGGGGGTTTCTCTTTTTTCTCTCTCCCTTCAAAAAGTCACTTTATCTGCTAGGAGGGTAGAAAGGGCAACGTGGAAGCAGAAAAAGAAAGGAAGAGGAGGCAATACAGAACGGCTTTCTCTCAGAAACTGGGGAGTTCCACTGCGGCTCCCCCCCACCCTGCCAGCATAGTTATACACTTCTCATCCCAAAACACCCACCCTGGTTCCTGGTACCACAGTAATTAGAGAAGGCCACTGTGATTTTTTGCTCAGAAATCAAAGTAAACTGGAGTCTGTAGACCACACGAAATCCAGGCAGGATGGTTGCGCACAGCCATTCTGTGAAAATACATCAGGGAATACAAGCGGAGAGGGTGTTTCATGTTGCTTTGCAAATAACTGTTTGCTCAGGGAGAGGTTTGAGGCATGTCAGAAATGGAGAAAATCATTTTGATTTCATCTGTTGTGTTACCCGTGTCTCTTGAAAGGTGAGGGAGCAATTGGCTTTCAAAGATTGGGCTATGATTAAAGTGTGTTACTTCTGTGCTGCTTTGCATCTGTCTTTGAAACTGAGCACTATTTTACAATAAGCCAAAAATAATGTCTGCATTTTATTTTGTCTTTGTTTGCATCCTGCACCCTTATTTTCATTAAATTGTCTCTGGATCCTGTGAAGGGAGGCTTCCCTCTCTTGCTCCCTGCAGTAGAGGAAAAAACAAGTACAAGCTGAAAGAAATGGAAGGTGAAATGTCAGTACCTGAGGAATTCCAGTCTAACCTGGAGCAGAGGCCAGCTCCTGGACGTAGAAGGTAATAAGGCAAACTCCAGAGTATGTTTTCATAATGGGGTGGCTTGCAAGCCACACTGACAGGGGCTGTCCCCTCATAGTTCTACTTATTTGTAGCTCCCCCACCCAAATGCTACACAACAAAGAGTATTCTGACAAGTTGGAATGCTAATAGAGTATGCAAAAAGCAAATCAATAAAAACTCATTCCAAAATGTCTATCTTTCCCCAATAATTAGGTAGGAAATGGAAGAATGAGGGTTCTTTTTCACATCTAATGAGGCTTAGGAATCAGGAGGGCAAGTAGAGATGAAATAACATGCCTTTTGACCTGATCAGAAAGATAGGAAGGATTCAGTTAGATTTAGATGCTCCCTCCCCCAACATCTGATATTTGCACAAGTCTATTCCTCTGGTCAATGCCTTTGGGCCCTCTAATTCCCATGGTCAGGTGGTCTTTGAAACCAGCTCTTTGTCATGGCTTTTTTTTTTTTTTAAGACAGTCTCACTCTGTCATCCTGGGTAGAGTGCCATGTCTTCATAGCTCATGGGAGCTTATCACAGCTCAACCTCAAACTCCTGGGCTCAAGCGATCCTCTTGCTCAAGCCTCCTGAGTAGATGGGACTACAGATGCCTGCCACAATGCCCGACTATGGTCTTTGAATTTAGAGAGTGCTGCATGCTCCAACTAAGAACAGAGCAACTGGTTCTTGACTCTTTAAACATGGCCCTGACAGGTCTATCCTTCCTCCCTGATTTTTCACTTAGAAAAAGCTATTCACTGTATAGACAGATGGGGCCACACCAAATACTCCAGGGTTTCTAATAATTAGAGACAGCTGTTTCAGGTAAACACAGTTTGCAGGTGGCAAAGGAATACCAGATTATGCTAATTTTCCCCCACAAAAATATTTTTAAAGCTTGCAGCACAGCAAACTCTTCTGCTGTGCTCCTGAAACAATGATAATGCAAAGAGTAATGGGCCTGGCTGGTGTCTCTCCCTCCCTCCCTCCCCATCCCCTTCTAGGACTATAGTCTTGGAAAATTTTGCAAAATACCCCAGAAGGCAAACACCTAAGTGGAGGAAGCAATCTGCTTGTTTATTCTGGTTCCTGTTAACTAGCACCATGTTTTATGAACTTTCAGCACAAAAACATGGTATAGCACCCAAAATGATGCCAACCTAGCCGACTATGAAGTGTACTTTTCAGCTACATCTTTCTGTTCAACCTGGCACAACATAATGGTCTCTAGACAGAAGTCCTGAAGCCTGAGCTCTAATCTTAGTTCAATCCCTTAAATTGTGGTGTGACCTAAGACAAAGCAGTCACTGGGTTTCCATTTATTCATCTGTCAAATGGGGGCAAGGTGAACTCACAGAGGTATTATTGAGGATGCAGTTAGTTAATAGAAGGGCTTTAAAAGAAATGTGTAAATTTTTATATAAAAGCATTGCATGATTCAGACATTTTTCAGTGCCTTCTTCAGCGCTGGAGAGAGTTTCTTTACTAAACAATTTTCTTTTAACTAGGTACATTTCAAAAAATCAAATGCCATTTGTGGGACCAAATTTTACCCTAGTTACTCTATTGGTTTGCTAGCCCTGAGATATGTTGCCTGCATTATGCAAAGTGAAAGTTTCCCCTAGATGTTCGTATAAGCATTATTCTTGTCTCTTTCTTACTTATTTTGCCTTTTTATTTTAGAACAGTGCTTCTTGGCTGGGCGTGATGGCTCACGCTTATAATCCTAGCACTCTGGGAGGCCCAGGTAGGTGGATTGCTTTAGGTCAGGAGTTTAAGACCAGCCTGAGCAATAGCAAGGCCTCGTCTCTACTAAAAATAGAAAAAAAAAAAAAAACCAGCAGGGCATGGTGGTGGACACCTATAGTCCCATCCAAGCTGCTTGGGAGGCTGAGGCAAGAGGATTGCTTGAGCCTAAGAGTTTGAGGTTGCTGTGAGCTATTACAGCACAGCATTTTTTCCAGGGCACAGAATGATACTCTATCAGAAAGAAAGGAAGAAAGAAAGAAAGAAAGGCTGGCTTGGTGCCTGCAGCTCTGCAGCTAAGGCATCAGCCACATAAACTGGTGCTGGCAGGTTCAAACCTAGCCCAGGCCTGCCAAATAATAACAACTACAACCAAAAAACAGCCAGGCATTGTGGCAGGCACCTGTAGTCCCAGCTACTTGGGAGACTGAGGCAGGAGAATCACTTAAGCCCAAGAATTTGAGGTTGCTGTGAGCTGTGATGGCACAGCACTCTACCAAGGGCAACATAGGGAGACTGTCTCAAGAAAAAAAAAAAAAGCAACATTGCTTCTCAAAGTGCGGTTGGTCACTTACACCTGCACCACTAGTTAAAGTGAGAATTTCTAGGCCAGTGCCCTGACATTCACATGAAATAGGTTTGGTGAGGGGTCCTGGAATCTGAATTTTCACACTGAAGTTTGAGACCTAAAGCATTAAGCTTGCCGAGTGCAGAGGTGAACCCATAAACTAAATTTTTCTTTACCTCTCATAGTCTGAAGAGCACTGTTCAGCCAACTGGATAGGCTACCTAGTATATGCTATTTCATATTTCACCTCTGTATTTCTTACAACAGGTGCAAGTTACCACATCCTGTCGCTGTAGCAGAGGGATGAGATGAAACTGTACAGTCCTTTTCTGCAGAGTGGCAAATACAAAGAGATGTCTTCTTTTTCTCTCTTGCTCTGTGCCCTGGGAGCCATTTTTGAACTATGAAGTCAGAGTCAGGCAGGCGGGTTTGCATCCACAATGGTTCTCAAAGTGTGGTCCCTGGACCAGCAGCATCACCATCACCTGGGAATTTGTTAGAAATGCAAACTCTCAGCACCCTGCCCCCCACTAGACCTACTGAATCAGAAAGTGAAGTGGGCTCAACCATTTGTGTTTTAACAAGCCCTTTAGGGGATTCTGATGTATGTTGAAGTCTGAAAACCACTGTTTTAAAGCATTTTCTATCCCCAGACTGTTTTCTCTCTAAACCTGGAGGCAGTTAGAACAGCTGGAAAATAGGGGCATCAAAATGTAGAAGAATTACTTAATTGTAAGGATCTTATTTCATGGGCTTATGCTTCAGGGAGATCAGATCTTTAAATAGCAATCTTCCTCATAAAAATGACTACAGTCACTACACGTACGCCGCACACACCCGCACACAATTATAGCACATGACCACATATGGATATATATGGAGGCATATCTGTGTATGTGTACTACGTATGCATATATCTATATGCATGCATATATACAATTAAAATAATTCTTAGAAAACAATAGAAAAAGAGTAAAAACATTTAGACAGTAAGAAAAATCTAAGCAAAAGCTATCGATAAAAATGTGGGCAAGAGAACAAACTCAAAATATATACCAATCAGCAGGACCAGATGCTATGCATTTTGGGGTCTTGCGGGAATTCACTAATGATTTCACTCAACCACTGACAACCGGAAAACCTGACAAAACCCACTTGGGTATGCGCCACATTTTGCCTCGTCAGCATCCTGCATAATGGTGGTGTTCCACAGGTACGTTCACTAGGCCCTTTCTGCCTACCTCTCTACCCCAGCCCCCACCAACAAAAGAAAAGATTCCATTTCTAGATGTAGATGATGCCAGAGTTAACAGAATATACTTTTTTTTAAAGCTCTTTTTATAAATGGAGCGTCCCTAGCATTACCGGCAGTACTCCAGATCCTGGTGTTTAGCACATGAAAACTGTTGCTCCAGAGGCCTAGGGGGCTTGTATGGTCTTCAGCTGATTGTGCTGGGATCTACTAATCCACAGTCTAATAGCAGGACTGGAGAGAGCAAGACAGGAGCCTTTCCACACATAAGGAGTTTGGGATCAAAGCATATTCCCTTCAGATGATGTTTTCTCTTCTTTCATGGTGCAGAGATGGGGAGGCTGCAAGTGACAGTCAGATATTTAGCTGGAGATGTGAGCTCCTCAGGGATGAATGAAGCCCTTTGGTTCTTGTTGCTTCTGGAGACCAAAGAATCAGGCTGGCCGGGCGCAGAGGCTCACACCTGTAATCCCAGCACTCTGGGAGGCTGAGGCAGGTGGATTGCTTGAGCTCATGAGTTCAAGACCAGCCTAAGCAAAAGCGAGACCTTATCTCTTAAAAATAGCCGGGCATTGCGGTGGGCACCTGTAGTCCCAGCTACTCAGGAGGCTGAGGCAAGTGGATCGCTTGAGCCCAGGAGTTTGCAGTTGCTGTGAAATATGATGCCACAGCACTCTATCCAGGGCACCAAAGTGAAACTCTGTCTCAAAAAAAAAAAAAAAAAAAAAGAATCAGGCTGGTTTGGTAACTTGGTCAGATTCAAGGATTAGGAAAGTGAGAAACAAATTAGAACCATTTCTTCTGCAAACCAGCTAGTAGTTTCACAATACATTAATAGGCTGTACTCTTGCCCCCCACCTTGGGCCGTATCTTTATTGCCAGCTGGTCACTTCAGAAGTTACTGAGTACCAGGGTAGTTGCTTCTGTGTAATCCCATGCTGGGGGAAAAGAACTCCAAATGCATTTTCTTCACAGATAGTACAAACATATTGTGGTGATAAATGATTCTAGTGGATTCTGGATAGGGATTTGGTGTGTTAAGGTTCTTTTCCTGGATAGATTTTCATATTCTTAACTAGCTTTTCTTAAATTTAAATGAAATCTAAGCCTTTTCCTTGGCTTATTAGGATATGCTATTTCAGCCTCTTAAATGAACCCCAGAGAAAGGGAAAACGAAGCCTTATATAGGTTGTCATACATCAGAGATAGTGGAAATTAGTGGAAATATTACTGATTTAAGTAGGTAGGGGGAGTAGGGTATTATCTTAGGACTCTATTATCTACTGTGATCAACTTGGAAACAAATTTTCCCTTATTGGCTTCAGTTTCCTCATGTGTAAAGAATAGGCATTGGATAATATGGCCTCTAATACCCACATCTGTCTCTAACATTCTGTGATTTGTGTATAGTAGAGCTTATTTAACCCATAAAGTCCCATAGGACTTTATCTGTTGTCTTGAATCCTTCAAAATAACGCTTCAAGTTCATGGTGGTTAAGCTTGTCATTTTTCTGAGACATAAAACTTAATTTCCTATTTGAGGCTGGACTGTGGGAAAGAGTCACCTAGCTAGCAAGTGAACCCAACTGGCCACCTAGCACCTTCACTTCAACCAGGTTCTACTGTTCACTACATATTAGATATAGTTGTATGTGGAAAATTACATGCACTGGTGAATTTGGGGATTTGGAAACATAATTCTTGTTCACATCAAGGACCTACTACACAGTACATCTATATGAGATTGAAAGTCACTGCATATGAAAGCCAGTTTGATCTTACAATTTTGGATTTTTTTTGTTTTTTGCAGTTTTTGGCTGGGGTTGGGTTGGAACCTGCCACATCCGGCATATGGGGCCACTCCTTTGAGCCACAGGCACCGCCCCAATTTTGTACCTTGATTTCTTCATCTATTAAATAAGGATGCACTGATCGGAGAATTAGTTCTTTCTCATGCAAGACCAATGTGGAAAAGAAAGACAGCAGCTCTTAGCCACCTGAGCCTATAAATGATACATCACTTCTGCTCTGAACCAGTCACAGGGCCTCATCCTAACTGCAAAGGAGGCTGGAAAACGTAAGGAAGTACATGGAGTATTTGGTGGGCACTAATGGTCTCTGCCACAAAGAGATAACTCTTTTCCTCTAATAGTATACAGCAATATATTTTTTAAAGCCTTCTTTAATGATATGCTTACAAGATGACAGACATGGGTGAAGAGATCCACAATGATGATAACACAAGTTTCCTATGAGTAAAGCTGAGCCGTACAGAGACAGGCTGACTCTTTAAAGCATTACTAGTCTTAGCTTTTATAATGTGAAGATTCCTCTTTATCCCCTATTTTAATGCTTCAGAGATGAATTCCTTTGGTTCTAATGATATTTGCTCCAGCTCCACCTGCCCTTTTTGATGCCTCTTCATTCTTGAGTAGGGACTTATTGTATCATCCATCACAAAATCATACAATACTTTTATCCAGGAACTATAGTGGGGGGGGTTGTTGTAGTATTCAGCTGCTATTTTCCTCACTTATAATCCGTATCATGTTGGGATCGGGTTTTAGGAAGGATTTTATCTCTAGATACTTGGCCAGGATCTTGGGATGCAGATCTATGTGGGGATGGTCGGTGTAGACCCACTCAAAGTCTTCCAGCAAAACACGGCTCCCCAAGGGGGCAGCTCGCGGTTCCTGGCTCTTGCTCCCAGCCCAGGTTTCACAGGCCATGGCAGCATATACAGAAATATTAACAACAATTGCTAGTATTATGTGCCAGCTACTTTGCTAATGCTGTACTTTATATTATCCAATCTAATCCTCGCAGCCTTATAAGGTAGGAGCTATTATCACATTTTACAGATGAGAAACCAAAGTGCAGAGATTAAGAGGCTACCCCAAGACAGAAAGGATACATAGCTGGATACATAGCTAATAAATAACAAAGATAGTGTTTGAACCTGGGTTGAGATAGAATTATATTTGGAATGTGGCAAAACGTTCCTTCCCGGAAACCACCTGTCTATCCTATTGCCTTTAGGTAATGATAAATGGTTCCCAAGCCAGGTCCTGAATTAAGAGTCTCAGTATAATTACATTGCCAGCAGGGGGCGTTTGGGATTTTGTGAAAATGTTTTTGGTTTTTAAAATGTTGGAGGGTACATCAGGAAAGAAAGATCAGTGATACTACATGTCCTGCAGTGAGGAAGACATTCTCACACAATGAAGAATTGTTCTATTCACATCCCACAAGACTTCTGAATGTCACTCAAGATGTTCAATCTCTTGGGATCAAGAGATCCTCTTGCCTCAGCCTCCTGAATAGTTGGGACTATAGGTGCTCACCACAACCCCTGGCTATTTTTCAGAGATGGGGGTCTTGCTCTTGTCCAGGCTAGTCTTGAACTCATGAGCTCAGACAATCCACAAGCTTCGGCCTCCCAGAGTGCTAGGATTACAGACCTGAGCTGCTGTGCCCAACCTCAAAATTCTGATTATAAATATTTCTGAGAAAAACTAGGAGTATAGGCCAAAAGAGGTGGTGGCTCATACCTGTAATCCCAGCACTCTGGGAGGCAGAGGTGGGCAGATCCCTCAAGCTCATGAGTTTGAGACCAGCCTGAGCAAAAGCATCACATCTCTACTAAAAACAGAAAAACTAGCCAGGTGTTGTTGCGAGCACCTGTGGCCCTAGCTACCAAGAGTTTGAGGTTTCTGTGAGCTATGATGCCACAGAACTCTACCACGGGGAATGAGTGAGTTTCTTTCAAATAAGAAAAGAAAAAGGAAGAAGAAGAAATTAGCCAGGCATTGTGGCAGGCACCTGAAGTCCCAGTTACTTGGGAGGCTAAAGGAGGAGAATTACTTGAGCCCGGATTTTGAGGTTGCTGTGAGCTATGGCACTCTAACTAGGGTAACTGAGTGAGACTCTATCTCAAATTAAAAGAAAGAAAGAAAGAATTATAGAAAGAAAGAAAGGAAGAATGAATGAATTAGGGGTATAAAGTTTGATATGTTGAAAATCACTATTCTAGACAAAGCTATTAATTTAGGAAAATTGGTTTTCAGTTCCCACACCTCCATGTGATCTCATCTGATGCTTGGCTAATCTGTTCTGTGGCTCTGATTATCCTGATTAATAGTGGTTACTTCTGAATTGTGTTATAGTTTCCAAATTTTCTACAATGAGCAAATATTACTTTTAATTAGGAACCTAAATAAAAAGACTTAAAGCAAGGAAAAACAAATAAGATAAAAACAAAGAATTTCCACTGACCCATGAATAGATTAATAAATTGTGGTATATGTACACCATGGAATATTATGCAGCCTTAAAAAAGATGGATACTTTACCTCTTACATGAATGGAGCTGGAACATATTCTTCTTAGCAAAGTATCTCAAGAATGGAAGAAAAAGTATCCAATGTACTCAGCCCTACTATGAAACCAATTTATAAACACCCACACTTTCATATGAAAGCTATAACCCAAATATAGCCCAAGAAGAAGGGGAAAGAGGAGAAGTTAGGGGAGGGGAGAGGGGAGGATGGGTGGAGGGAGGGTAATTGGTGGGACCACACCTACAGTGCATTTTACAAGGGTACGAGTTAAATCTACTAAGTGTAGAATATAAATGTCTTAACACAATAACTACGAAAATGCGGTGAAGGCTATGTTAACCAGTTTAAGAGAAGTATTTCAAATTGCATATAAAACCAGCACATTGTACCCCATAATTGCACTAATGTACACAGCTATGATTTAATAAACAAAAATTATCATCCAAATGTGAAACCCTAGACCAGTGATATTCAACTGGTTTGCTGTAGCACACTGGTGTACTGTGAAAATTTTTAAAGATAATTAAATTATTTTCAAAAGAAAAAAAACCAAAGAATTTCCCTGTGTATTTTTGTAGGGCTTTGTAGGCAACAAATATTTGGGATAATTTATTTTATAGACAGGCCAATATATATGGGGCAACAATAACTTCATATACCATATGCAACCCTTCTCATAAATAATCACGTCCTGGAACACCTACATATTAAGTTGTGCAAGGTGTGCTGTGCACACACGCATACCTGTTTGCATCTTGGCACACATGCTTGTGTGTGCACATGCCCACACCTCTACATATATGCCCCAAGTAGAGGTTCTTATGATCAAAAAGACAAAATTCTTTTCATGGCTATCTGATAGCTCATGGTAATGCTGTCTCCATCATTCCCTTCTACTTCAAATGTTGAAGAATAAGTTAATGATCCTAGAGGCAAATGTATACTTCCTATAATAAACACTATTATAATGAAGCACAGAATGCAGTTTCTTGAGAAGAAACTACTCTTGAATTTTCATGTAGTTCATCTGGCAAAAGACAGTCAAGGGTAATAGTCAAGGGTGCACATTCTAGGGTTAGACAACCTGAACTCAAATCCTGGCTATGCCCTTTCTTATTAGCTTTGGGATCTTGAGGAAATCAACCTCCTTAAACTTCAGTTTCTTCAATTGTAACATGGAGGTAACACTAACATCTATCTCGCAGGATTATTATGAGAATCAAATAAGCTTTTTGTTTTTAATGCGGGGCTTGGTCCATGGTTACCTAGAAATGGTAGTTATCCCTGTCATCACTGGCACCTTTTGATTTTTTGAGCATCATCAGCTTCCTCAGTCAGACCCAGGTTTTCATCTGATCACTCTGTCACCTCTGTTGTGCTTTGAAAAGGACAGGGGGACTGTTCATTATTTCCCCCTTCCGATAATCCTGTCACAATGTGCCCCCCTCCCATTTCTTTGAGAAAAGGTCTATTGCTGTTTAAAGCACAATTAACAATCCGAGTAAAGGAATGCATTAAATGCTTATCAGTTGTCAACATCTTGATCAAATAGTCAGCTTAGATCAAATAGGAAGCAGAGTTCTGTTAAAGTGGAATAGAGGGAGGAAAATGTGATGTGATTTAGGAGATAGGAAGGGAATGGTTCAGATTAGGGTGCTTCCTAGATGGGACTCACTTTAGAAGGCAGCATGAGAGAAGCGGCGGAGGCAAGCGGTGGATGCTGGAGCATGTCAAACGGGAAGCACTGTGAGTACAGAAAGGTTAGGGGAGAGCCAAAGACAACCTAATGCATTTCCCAGTTTGGCTGAGGACCTTGAGAGCATATGTGTGTGCACACGCGTGTGGTGTGGTATGTCCACTGGAAAAAAAATAGCATGTTAGTCCTCTTTGCTGCAAAATATAACACAAAAATGCATCATTTATACAATAATATTGGGGAAAAAATTCCCCTTAAACCTCAAAGCTTGGCTGTTTCACACAACTGAATGCTGGACACTTCCTACTGGTGCTTTCCACGGCTATTCCTCTCTTTTGCTGGTGGTAAGCACCATGCCACGTAGGCATTTCCTAAAATGCCTAACCATCTTACCTTCAGCAAGAGTGACTCTATGTTCCTTATAAAGCATTTTTACTGGGAGCAAACAATATGTGGGATGAAAATAGTCCCTTTCTTTTTTTTTTTTTTTTTTTTTGAGACAGAGCCTCACTTTGTCACCCTTGGTAGAATGCTGTAGCATCACAACTCACAGCAACCTCAAATTCTTGGGCTCAAGTGATCCTCTTGCCTCAGTTTTTCATTTTTAGTAGAGACGGTGGAGGGGGGGGTCTCACCCTTGCTCAGGCTGGTCTCAAACTCCTGAGCTCAAGCAATCCACCTGCCTTGGCCTCCCAGAGTATTAGGATTACAGGCATGAGCCACATTTCCTGGCCAATAGTCCCTATCTTAATGAGGAAGGGGGTTCCAAACCATTCGTGTACATCTGTCTGGCTTCCTTTAGCCTTTACTCAGTGTGACCTTGGCTGTCAGAATTAGAGGCATCAGGTGCTAAGGAAATTTCTGTCTCCATTCCAGTACAGAAGAGTCCCTACATGCTATAAGCATCACATCCCATACACTCAGCCTTCAGGGCCGGAGACCAAATGCGATGTGGAAAAAAAAAAACATATTAAATGTAGGATCTTCATATAGATCTGAATTTGCCTCTCACTCTCTATTCCACTCTGTACTATTGCTTTAAAACAATTTCTGACAGGAGGCCAGTCTAGAAAAATAATATCAAGTGTATAAGCAACCCCCAAATCCCTCATTAAACTATTAACACTGTAATAGAGCTCATTATTTTTCACCTTCCAATTATTGACTTTTTTAATTAGAGAATATGCTCAAAGCTGAACTGCACCCAGCACTTTCTACAGAACTTCAAGCCAATTTTGCTATATTAAAATTTCACCTTGAGCCAGAAAGCTTGGGAAATCCAAAGTGGCTTTGAAAGGATTTTTACTCCTTCTGTTGTGTGTTTTTTTCTAGGTTCATATAAGAAACATTTACATCTACATGACTAGATGTGATTGGCTGTACTGATAACCAAAAAGTTCTCAGAGCTCAAAATCACCTCTTCTTAATTTAGGGATCTCAGACTACCTTTGAGTCTCAGACTACCTTTGCCACCTTAAAATTGGATAGCAAAAGGCAGTGAAACATGATCAAGAAATGTGCGATTGTTTTCAAAGCCAGAACCTTTGATCGTTGTGACACACTCTGATTTTGAGAATCCCTGACTATGGGAAACATTTTTTTTCAAAATCTTGAAAAAGTCTCCTCGGTGACTTTTTGTGTGTGTGTGGAATGATGAAAATATTAAATATAGATGGAAATGATTGATATCTACTCAGTGAAGAGATATATATTTAAACCTTAAGGCATATGTAAAAAATGCTTTATCTGCATGTTGAATGACTCAGAGGGCCACCAAGAGGTTCTTAATAAGATTCCCAATTTCAGGAGATAAATGTTCAAGTTATCAAAAAGCAGATGATGATGATGACGGTAATTATAAATGAAACAATAGTTCATACATGGTCTCTACCCTTGTGGGATTTATAGCAAAGCAGGGAACACTGGCATTAAGTGAATTGTATGTATGTTGATCAGGGTTGGAAAGGGAAAGCACAGGATGCTACGGAAACATCTGGCATGGGGCCCTAATCTCATGCAAAGGCTACTGGGGGAGGTCTACCTGAGCAAGAGATCTTTAACCCGAGCCCTGAAAAATAAGAGGGGATAAGCAAAGGTAACAGGAGAAGAGTTGCAGGCAGATGAAATGGCATGTTCAAAGGCACGCAAGAGAAGCAAAAAGTTCAGTAGAAAAGTGGCTGGAGTGGAGCAAGGCAAAGAGCATGTGCTCTGATGATAATAACTGCCTTTCCAACTTATTATGCATCTCCTTGGAACGCTCTTCCACCAGAACGTGGCTGCCTACCTCCTTCTCATCATTTAGAACTCACCTCCAATATTATCTTCATAGCAAGGTTTTCTTGACCAATTCAACTTGAGTCCATTTACCACTGTCTTCCTTATACTCATCAGTATCTGAAACTTTTTCTTCTTTTACATGCTTGTGGGTTTTTATCTTTTTTTATTAAATCATAGCAGTGTACATTAATGCAATCATGGGGTACAATGTGCTAGTTTTGCACACAGTCTGAAATGCTTTCATCAAACTGGTCAACGTGGCCTTCACGGCATTCTCTTAGTTATTGTGTTAAGACATTTATATCTTTTTATTTATATCTTTTCTTCTTTATTACCTGTCTTCCTTCACTAGAATGTAAGCTCATTGAACACAGGAACCTTGTCTACCTCACTCACTGCTGTAGCTCCACTGTGTGGAGCAATGCTTGGCAGAGAAAAGGTATAGTTCGTATTTGTGTTTTTGCTTAAAATATTTTTCAACATACAAAAAGCTGTACATAACGAATGCCTACAACTTGATGAGTTTGGAGGTAAGTACACACCTGTGAAACCATCAGCATAATCTATGCCATATACCTATCCAACCCCTCCAAGAGGTTCCTCTCATCCTCTTATTTATTATATTATTATTCTGATGATGGGAATGCTTAACATAAGGTATACTTTCTTAGAAAATTTTTAAGTATATAATTCAGTGTCATTAATTATAGGCACTATGCTGTACTATAGATACGTAAGGCTTATTTATCTTACATAAAGAAAACTTTGTACCCTTGACTAATAACAATTGATATTTGTTAACTGACTGACCAATTCCATTGGTATTGGCCAAGCAGGAGTGTGCAAACCACTGCCCCCTGACTTTAAATATGCCCTCAAAGGCTTTAAATACGACCAAAAAGCAAATGTAAAGAAAAAAAATACTACCTGGAATTGAGTGATTTCATAATTAGAATTGTAACTATATACTTGGCAAGGCCTAAAAAAAAATTTTTTTTTGAGACAGAGTCTTACTATGTTCCTGCCCTCGGTAGAGTGCTGTGGCGTCACAGCTCACAGCAACTTCTAACTCTTGGGCTTAAGTGATTCTCTTGCCTCTGCCTCCCAAGTAGCTGGAACTACAGGTGCCTGCCACAATGCCTGGCTATTTTTGTTGTTGTTGTTGCAGTTATCATTGTTGTTTAGCTAGTCCAGGCCGGGTTTGAACCCGCCAGCCTGGGTTTATGTGGCTGGCATGTTACCCATTGAGTTACGGGTGCTGCCAAGGTCTAAAATTATATAGCCAAATAGAGATACATGAAAAAAATTTTAATTAGCAGTTAGAACAATACAGTAGAACTTCTGTAAGTTGACCATCCGAGAGACTGTAACAAACTGGTCAACATTTGCAGGTGGTCAACATAGGGAACTAGGCCTACTGTACTGAACGTATGTCTATCAAAATTAAGTTAACTTTTTGTAAACTTTGTGGTCTCCACTGTTTATTCTAGGCTTGCACACTTCTAAAAAAGCTTTCCTGCTCACAACTGTAATCCTAGCACTCTGGGAGGCCAAGGTGAGAGGATTGCTTAAGCTCAGTAATTCAAGACGAGCCTGAGCAAAAGTAAGAGCAAGACCTTATCTCTACTACAATTAGAAAAATAGCTGGGTGTCATGGCGAGTGCCTGTAGTCCCAGCTACTAGGGCGGCTGAGGCAAGAGGATTGCTTGAACCCAGGAGTCTGAGGTTTGCTATGAGCTACACTAATGCCAAGGCACTCTAGCCCTGGGCAACAGTGTGATATTGTCTCACAAAAAAATAAAAAGTAGAAGAAGAAGAAGCCACTTTCTAAGCCTTCATGTCTGCCACTTCTCTAAAATCTCACCAAATCCGGCATGTTGATGGTTTTCTGGTCTCTTTCTTCTTCCAGTCTGACATACTGTTCCCCTTTGCCAGTGATTGCTATCTAGGTAACAGATTACACCTGGACATTTTCAGCACGACCAGGAAAACATAGCTTTGCTCAGTCACCAGTTCCCACCTTCTCCTCTTCATTTATCCAAGAGCCATCATGGTCTTTTGACCTTTTTTCTTACCTTGTACAGTTGGGAAATGTTTTCCTGTTAGCTTTTAAGTCTCATATTATTCTTTTTACTCCTCCTTAGGGATCTAGCCTGATTTTAGCTTTTTGTGGCTTTCCTATTTTCCTTTCAGGTCACTGTATTGCTCTGGGTTTTAGCCAGCTTGGCATCTGGTTACCTTTTGAAAACAGTCCTGAAATTTGATATCAGAGTGGAATTACCTGTGTTGTGCATCTTTTATGTCCCATTAAAACTAATTTCTAAATAACTTCTTTGATGGCTACCTAGGAGCTGGGTTAGTACACAAAAATATTCTTTCTGTTTTCCTTAAGAACATTTTAGAGCCAGCATTTCAAGAGGGCAGAGAAATGAGGCATGCTTACATTGTCCTATCTCAACACAGACTGCCATAACAAAATATCATGACAGGGTGCCTTAAACAACAGGCATTTATTTTCTCACGTTGGGAGGCTGGAAGTCCAAGATCAAGGTGCCAGCATGTCAGTTTGGGTGTGAGCTCACTTTCTGGCTTGCAGACAGCCTCATTCTTGCTGTGTGTTCATGTGGCAGGGAGAGAGCCAGCTAGCTCTCTTTGTGTCTCTCCTTATAATGGCATTAATCCCACCATGAAGGCTCCACTCCCATCACTTCGGTCTAAACCTAATTATCTCCCAAAGGCCTCATCTCCAAATACCATCACCTTGGGGTTAGGGCTTTGGCATATGAATTTAGGGAAAACACAGTTCAATCCATAGCAAGTCCCATATCTTTCTTAGAGCCAAATGGAAAACAGTAAAATCAATCTTCCTCTTTTAAATGAAATAATAGTAGGGTGCCCAGAAATCCACATGTTACTTAGTTACCACTTAGAGGCAGTATGATAATATAGTCATTATAAACAAACACTCCAGAGTCCAGTTGCTTGGGTTTGTCTCCCAGCAAGGATTTCCTAGCTGTGAATCTTCAGGCAAATTATTCAATAACTTTGTGCCTCTGTTTCTTCATGTGCAAAATTAGTAAAATAATAGTACTATCTCATAGGTTCATATGGGTATTAAATGAATTAAATATGAATTTATTAGTACGATATCTAGTACATAGTAAATTGGTTAATAACTGTTTTGATTACTAATATAACCATTGCAATTGTTTAATGTGGTCTCTGTTCTAACCTCACATTAATTCTGGTTCTGTTTCTGACTTAGATGCTACATGTATAATGTCATCCATCCTTTCCTACCCCCCCAAATCTTTTTTCTTTTGTGTTTGTTTGTTTGTTTTGAGACAGAGTGTCACCTTTGTTGCCTTCGGTAGAGTGCCCTGGCGTCATAGCACACAGCAATCTCAAACTCCTGGGCTTAAGTTATTCTCTTGCCTCAGCTTCCCAAGTAGCTGGGACTACAGGTGCCTGCCACAACACCCAACTATTCAGAGAGGCAATGTCTCGCGCTGGCTTGGATTGGTCTTGAACCTGTGAGCTCAGGAAATCCACCAGCCTCTGCCTCCCAGAGTGCTAGGATTATAGGCATGAGCCACGACGCCCAGCCTTTCTCCCACAAATCTTAACTGAACAGCTGAGATTAAAATAGTTTTCTCCTGTTTTCCTTTGCAAGGGCACTTGTGTAGGCCTGGCTGAAGTTGTGGGCAATAAGCAAGTATCTTGAGCCTGGAATTGAAATCAGTATGGAGGGTTAGGGGGGTTATCCCAAAAGGTCAGAAGTAGGAAGAGACAAAGATGAATGTCTCAGGCAAAAACCTAGGAAACACAATTCCATTTTCTGATAGGCAAGTGGAGGCCCATAAGTGAAAAACATCTAGGAGGTTTAGAAACTGTTCAACACTGGAGAACAGCTAAGGTCAAGAGTCCATGATGGGACATATAGCCACAGGGGATTCCACAATCATTTCTGTGAATAGGACTAAAGAGTTTAAGGGTAGTTCTTATTGATACTTGCTTTCTAAGTGGGCTGGTATTTTGAAAGGCCCAAAATCAAGGTGAAAAAAAAGCAGACATTGAGTCTGCTAAGGATGGCATCTCTAAGGATGGTGCCAGTTGCAGCAATAGCCAGCCTCACTTATGATCTGGTACTGCTTATTTGTCAGGCATTAGAGGAATCAAATACAAATCCAAGTTTCCTTAAATAAGCAGGCATTGGCCATTTGAAGAGACCCTGTCCTACAAAATTCAGAATTGTACATTTCTTAAGCTCTACTTAAATCAACATGTCTATGGCTTGACACCGTCGTTTTCCAGGGAAACATATTTATGTTACCATTTTCAAATCAAGTTCCCATTCAGCTTGTTGGAAATAACCCTTCATTTTAAAGATTTAAAAATCAAAACACAGAGGTCTCCGTCCACCCTTTTCAATTAGAAGATAAGTGATAAATCTTGCATTAGAAACTATCTCTTGATTAGAACCACAGATTTATCTCTATTTAAGGAAATTGGACATATAGTATTGAGAAAACTATTTTGTTAAGCAAAGCCATATAGGAGATGGGGAATGGTATACCAAACAGAAGACACCTCCCAACAGAACCTTAATATATTGACAACGCTAATAAACCACTTACACTAAAGAGAAGACCTATGGATGGGAGTGGGTTTCCAAAGAGGCTGCTCTTCAAAGTTTAAACTTTCCCTGTTACTTTTCACAGGAAACCAACTCTGTCAAAAATACTCCTTAGCAAGGCAGGTGATCAGTAAGTCAGACAAAGCACAGTATTATTTCACTGCAGCTTATAGTGGTTTCAAAGTATACTCACATAGTTGGTCAGTTACCAGGCATGGATCTCATTACTTAAACCAATCTGACATCATTCCAACTCACTAGTAAGTGTTGTTAAGTTAGCTGACTCACTCTTACAACTTTCTCTGTCCTCCCTTGATGATTCCCTCCTTACTTTTATTTTAGGCCAAACTTAAGGCTATTTTCCCTCTCAGGTACCATTGATCCTGATGAAGTAAGCTCCATTTTTGCTCCATCTCTTAGTGCAAGATCAAAACTGCTCTCTGTACAGCCATCTAACGTCCAGCTGAGTGATGCTTTGCTAGTGCCTAACTCTGTCAGGGACTTTTCCTAACAGGCCCTCATGCCTGTGCACGTGTTGCCCAGTTAGCTGTTCCCTCTATTTTAGCCCTCAGACTCTCACATCTGTCTCAGTGGTAGTTTCCTATAATCATTTGTAATATCTATTCACTCATTTTCTTATTCTTTCTCTCCTTTACAGTCTTACGGCTTTCCTCTGGCTTTCTGGCATCACTTTCCTCCACAGACTAACACATATCTAGGTAAAGGGTCGCATCTGGGGAAATAACATGATTTGTGGTTATGAAATCAAGCTGTAAAATTAAACCATTCATTCATTCATTCATTCATTCAATAAATGCTTTTTGTTTTGA
>NW_003852611.1:1879569-1881412 GCF_000181295.1 Otolemur garnettii | reverse complement strand
CAGCCTCCCAAGTGCTGAGATTATAGGCATGAACCACCTCGCCTGGCACAATAAATGCTTTTTTTATGGAGAACTGTAACTATTTTTACATTTATTTTTTATAACAGTCAATTTGGTAATTTTTATAGTTTTTTTTTTTTTGGTTTGTTTTTTTTGCAGTTTTTGGCCCCAGCTGGGTTTGAACCCACTACCTCTGGCATATGGGGTCAGTGCCCTACTCCTTTGAGCCACAGGCACTGCCCCTATTTTTATAGTTTTATTGTGAGTTAATTGTAGGTTTATGGGCAGTTATAAGGAATAATGCACAGAGATTCCATCTGCCTTTTGCCCAATTTCCCTTAGTGGTAAATCTTGAAATTATAGTACAACATCACAACCAAGATATTGACTTTGATACCATCAAGTTACAGAACAGTTCCATCACCATGAGAATACCTTGCGTTGTCCTTTTATAGCCACATCTTTCTCACTTTAGAGATGTGTGGTCCTTTTATAGTCACACAGCCTCCCGTCCTTGATCACTGGCAACCACTAATCTGTTCTCTATTTTAAATAAATTTTGTCATTTCAAGAATGTTATATAAATGGAATCCTGTAGTGTGTAACCTTTTGGGTTTGGCTTTTTTACAACAGTTTTTCAGTAGTTTGTTGATTTTTCTTGTTAAGTAATATTCCCTGATATGGATGTACCACAATTTGTTTAAACATTTATCTGTTGGAAAACATCTGGGCTGCTGGGCGCAGTGCTCATGCCTGTAATCCTAACACTCTGGGAGACCAAGGCAGGTGGATTGCCTGAGCTCACAGGTTTGAGACCAGCCTAAGCAAGAGCAAGACCCCAAGACCCCGTCTCTAAAAATAGCCAGGCATTGAGGTAGGCATTCGTAGTCCCAGCCACTTAGGAGGCTGAGGCAAGAGAATCATTGGAGCCCAGGAGTTTGAGGTTGCTATGAGCTATGATGCCATGGCACTCTACCCAGGGTGACAAAGTGAGACTGTCTCAAAAACAAAAAAAACAGAAAACAAAAAATAACAACCACCAAGGTTTTAGTTATACAAATAAAGCTGCTGTTATGGATGGGCTGAATTGTGTTCCTTCAAAATTTATATATTGAAATGTTAACCTCTAGTACCTCAGAATGTAACTGTATCTGGGGATCAGATCTTTAATAAGGTAATTAAGTTAAAATGAGGTGATTGAGATGGGCCCTAATTCATATAATTTATAAAAGGCAGACATACCAGGTGTGTCCATGTACAGAGAGACAAGGAACAACCATGTGAATAGGCAGTGAGATAGCAGCCATCTGCAAGCTGAGGAGAGAGGTCCTAGAAAAGCCAATACTGCTGGCACCTTGATCTTAGATTTCCAGACTCCAGAACTATAAAAACAAATTTCTATTTTTTAAGCTACTCCAATCTGTGGTATTTTGTTTAAGGCAGGCTTAGCAAACTAATACAGTTCCTGTGTACATTTGTAGGTAGGTCTTTGGGTAAACATAACTTTTCATTCTCTGGGATAACTTTCACAAAAGTGCAACAGTGGCTGAGTGTGATGGCTCACTCCTGTAATCCTAGCACTCTGGGAGGCCCAGGTGAGAGGATCCTTTGAGCTCAGGAGTTTGAGACCAGCTTGAGCGAGAATGAAAGGAAGGAAGGAAGGAAGGGAGGGAAGGAGGGAGGCAGGAAGGGAAGGAAAGAAAGAAAAGAAAGAAAGAAAAATTAGCCTGGTGTCATGGTGGGCACCTATAGTTCCAAGCTACTTGAGAGATCTAGGCAGGAGGATCACTTGAGTCCAAGAGTTTGAGATTGCTGTGAACTATGACACCACAGCACTCTAGCC
>NW_003852611.1:1870595-1878646 GCF_000181295.1 Otolemur garnettii | reverse complement strand
CATCAACAGCAAAGTATTTGCTAACAGACTCACCGTATAATTATAAGGAACACTAAAATTCTTTAGCCTAAAAGCAAGTGATATCCACCAAGGTAATTTTGTAATTATAAAAGAAGAGGTGTTTATTTTTTCTTCTTTTTTCTCTTATTTATAAAGTAGTTGAATGAAATAATTCTTATATAACATGTTGTTAGGCCTATAATGTAATATACATGTAACATATCTACCAATAACAACACAAAGGAAGCATGTAGAAGAAAAACTGCATTGGCTTAAAGAAGTCACTGTAGGTAAAGTAATAACTATAGCAGTATGTTATTGGGTTTGTAATATTAATAGATGTAACATTTGTAAGGTAATACTGCAAATGAGGGGGAAAATAGAGTTATAAAGGAGTAACTTTTTTTTTTTTTTTTTGCTTTTTTTGGCTGGAGCTGGGTTTGAACCCACCACCTCCAGCATATGGCATATGGTGCCGGCGTCCTACTCCTTTGAGCCATAGGTGCCGCCCCCAAATCTTATAGACAATAGAAAAAGAAATACTTCAAAATCATTCTACTTAATCTGGATACACCTGATATTAAAATTGGAGAAAATATATTATTATAAAGGGGAAATTACAAACATATTTCACTTATAAATAAGGATGCAATATGATAAACAACATATTAACATGTTGAATTGAAAATTAATGTTTAAGTAATGTACTTTGGTCAAAATTAAATACAATTTATATGAGAATTAGTCTCTTTCTTTCTTTCTTTCTTTCTTTCTTTCTTTTTCCTTTGCCCACACCCCCTCCCTCCTTCTCTGTCTGGTCTCCCCTTCCCCCCCATGCCCCACTGTGTCATTAATTGTCATTAATTTTATCCCATTTTCTAGTTCATTTTTCATCACTTTAATGTGGTCATTTGCAGAGCAATTTTGAATAGGTTCAATTTACCAAGTTTTCCTTTCATGGTTCATGCTTTAGGTACTAAGTGTAACAACTCTTTGCTTAGCCCTAGACCCTGAAGATTTTCTTCTAATTATCTAAAAATTTTATAGTTTTACATTTCACATTTAAGTCTATAATCCATTTTGAGTTAAGTTTTTGTGTAAGGTGTGAGATGTAAGCCAAGTTTTATCTTTTTTCTGCTTATACATTCCTAATAATTCTAGCACCATTTGTTGAAAAAGAGTATTCTGCCTCCATTGAATTGCGTTTGCACCTTTATCAAAAACAGTTGGAAATATTTCTGGGGGTCTACCTTTGGATTCTTAATTCTGTTCCTTTTTTCTATATGCTTGTCTCTCCACTAATACTACACTGTCTTGATGACTGTAGCTGTATAATAAGTCTTAAAATTAGGTTCACTAATTCATCCTACTTTTTTTTTAATTGCTATAGCTTTGGTAGTTCCTTTGTCTTTCTGTATGAATTATAGAAAAATATTGTCTATATCTACACACAATTTGGCTGAGATTTGGTAGGAAATTATGTGAAACCTACAGATCAAGTTGAGAAAAATCAACACCTTTACTATGTTTAGTTTTCCAATCCATGAACATATGTCTTTCCATTTATGTGTATCTTTGATATCTTTCAGCAGCAGTTTGTAATTTTGAGCTTACAGATCCTGTACATGTTTTGTTAGATTTATACCCAAGTGTTTCATTTTCGTGGAGCAATTATAAAGGGTTTGTGTTTTTCATTTTGATTTCCGTATGTTCATGATAAGTATATAGAAACATGATAGAGTTTGTGTGGTGATCTTGTATCTTGCAACCTTATTAGTTCTAGGAGGGCTTTCTTTTGTATTCTATAGAATTTTCTACATAGACAATCCTGTCATCTTCCAATAAAGGTTGTTTTCTTTCATTCTTTCCAATCCATAGGACATTTATTTATTTATTTATTTATTGTCTTATTGAATGGCTAGAATTTTTAGTGTTGCATTGAATGAGTGGTGAGGACATACATCCTTACCTTGTCCCTGACATGTAGAGGAAACCTTTCAGTCTTTCTCCGTTGAGTATGATGCTGCTTTTTTTTTTTTTTTTTTGAGGCAGAGCCTCAAACTGTCACCCTGGGTAGAGTGCCATGGCATCACAGCTTACAGCAACCTCCAACTCCGAACCTTAAGCAATTCTCCTACCTCCGCCTCCCAAGTAGCTGGGATTACAGGTGCCTGCCACAACACCGGGCTATTTTTTGGTTATAGCTGTTGTTGTTTGGTGGGCCTGGCCTGGATTCAAACCCACCAGCTCAGGTTTATGTGGCTGGCGCCTTAGCCACTGGAGCCACAGACACCGAGCCGATGCTGCATTTTTTATTGATGTTCTTTATCAAATTGAGGTGCTGATCCTGTATTCTTAGCTTTCAGAGAGTTTTCACCACGAGTGGGTGTTACATTTTGTCAAATACTTTTTCTGCCTATATTGATATGATCACACAATTTTTCTTCTTGGTTTGTGGATTACATTAATTGATTTTCAAATGTTGAACCAGCCTTACGTACCTGGAGTAAATCTCACTTGGTCATAGTGTATAATTCATTTTATACATTCTTGGATTTGACTTGCTAATATTTTGTTGAGGGCTTTTGAACATAAATTCATGGAGGGACTAGTTTGTAGTTTTCCTTTCTTGCAATGATTTTGCCTGGTTTTGGTAGCAGGTTAATAGCCGCCTCAGAGAATGAGTTAGGAAGTATTACTTCTATGTCTATTTTCCAGAAAAGGTTGTGGAAAATTGGTATGATTTCTTTATTAAATGTTTGGTAAAATTTGCCCGTATAATTTAGTCCTGAGGCTTTTGTTTGGAATTTTATTAATTATTGATTCAATTTATTTATTAGATACTGACCTATTCAGAGTATTTATTTCTTCTTACATGCATTTTGGTAGTTTGTATCTTTTAAGGAGTTGGTCCACTTTCTCTATGTTATCAAATTTCTAGGCAAAGAATTGTTTATGGAAATCCCTTATTATCCATTTAATGGATGCTATTTCATTATTCATTTTCTGTTTGTTTATCTTTTCTTAATTTCCAGTACATTAATTGAACATTTTAAAGTAATCCATCTTTATTTATTTATAGTTTTTGTTTTTTTGTTTTTTTTGAGACAAAGTCACATTTTGTTGCCCTGGGTAGAGTGCTATGGCGTCATAGCTCACAACAACCTCAGACTCTTGGGCTCAAGCAGTCCTCTTGCCTCAGCTTCCCTGGTATCTGGGACTACAGACATCTGCCACAATGCCTGGCTAGTTTTAGAGACGGGTCTCACTCTTGCTCAAGCTGGTCTCGAACTCCCGAGCTCAAGCTATCTACCAGCCTCAGCCTCCCTGAGTGCTAGGATTACAGGTGTAAGCCACCCCACCCAGCCTTATTTATAGTTTTTAAAATATATCATTTGGTTTTTTTTAAAATTATTTAACCAGTTTGGTGAAAATATTTCAAAATATATCATTTTGTATAACTTTCTTAGTGATTGATTGTAGGTATTACGACACACATACATAATAATCACAATTTACTGGTTTTGACATATTACCACTTTGAGTGATGTGTAGAAAATTTACTTCTATTTAGATTTATCATTTCTACCTTTGAAATTTTTTTTTCACAATTATATAGAAAAGACATAGTATTTAGTTTTATAAAGAAAATATTGTCTCTCTATGTGTACATTGTGCACCATATCAGATGGTGGTATAATTTTTGCTTCAACCACCAACTGTGATCTAATAAATTGCCAAGAAGTAGGATAACCTATTATATTTATGGTTATTTTCACCCATTCAGATGTTCTTTCCTTCTTGAAATGCCAAGCCTTCTTCTATTATCATCTCCTTTCTGTTCAAAGGACTTCATTTAGCCATTCCTTAAGGGTAGGCTTACTGGCGACAAATTCTCTTCATTTTCCTTTGTCTGGGAGTGTATTTTCCTTTCATTTCTGAAAGATATTTTTGCTGTACATAGAAGGTGTAGTTGAAAATTCCTTTCTGTCAGTACTTGAAAAATGTTATATCACTTTCTTCTGGCCTCCCAGGTTTCTGGCAAAAAGCCCACTGTCATTCAAAAAAAAATTTATTTTGTTAGGTAATATGTCCTTTCTTTCTGGCTGTTTTCAAGATTCTTCTTTCATTTATAGAAGTTTGTTTATTATGTGTCTTGGAATGGACTATTTTAGATTAAACCTGTTTGGGATTACCTAAACAGGTAAATCTATAGTTATAGTTTTCCCTAAATTCCGAAAGTTTTCAATCTTTGTTTGTTGAAATATGTCTTCTATGCCAGTCTCTCACTCCTCTCCTTCTGGAAGTACAATGATATGGACAGATCCCCTAAACTATTCAGTTTTTCATTCTGTTTTCATTTTGTTGTTTAGATAGGAGAAATTCTATTGTTCTGTCTCCAAGCTCACTGATTCTGTCATCCCCATTCTACTTTTGAGCCCATCAGTGAGTTTATAATTCTGCTTGTATTTTTCACTTTCATAATTTTCATTTGGCTCTTTTTAATAACTCTCATTTCTTTGCTTTCTATATTTCCATTTGTTTCAGGTAATTCATAACTGCTTGTTTAATCATTTTTATAATGCTTGCTTTAAAAACCTTTTCAGATATTTCAAATATCTGACTTATCTTTTTTTTTTTTTTTTTTTTGCAGTTTTTTGGCCAGGGCCAGGCTTTCACCCACCACCCCCAGTATATGGGGCCAGCGCCCTACTCCTTGAGCCACAGGCACTGCCCAATATCTGATTTATCTTGATGCTGGAACTTATTAACTGTATTTTCTCATTCATGTTGTAATTTTCTTGGTGCTTGGTATGATGGGTGATTTTCTAGTCGGTCCTGAATATTTTGGATATTATGAGACTCTGGGTCTTGTTTATTTTTTTTTTTAGCGGGCAGCCCCTTTTGAAGTGTAGCATGATGGTTGGTTGGGTGTGTATTTTCAGTTTTCTGCTTGGTCCCACTGATACCACCTTGGCCAACATAGACTGTAAAATCACTCTATCTCATTACACAAGGCTGGAGTGGAAGATCAGTACCTTGCTTGGCTCTGCTGACACTTTCAGGTAACAAGAGACACTGACCAATAGCACCTCATTGCCTCCAGGTGAGGGTATAAGATCACTTCCCTGCTGGGCTCCACTACTCCCAGTGTTGGGACAAGTAGACTGACTTACATTGGTCTGCTGCTGCAACACTGGGGAAAGAACATCAGTCCCCACTGAGCCCTACTAACACCAGTGCGGGGAGAAGGGAAGTGGAATGCCGACCAGCCCTGCATAACACTGCCTCAGCTTCCCACTGGGTTCTTCTGACTCAGCTTCCCACTGGGTTTTTCTGACACCTGGGGAAGTGGAAAGTGGAGTGCCGACTGGCCCTGCTTCACACTGTCTCATTACTGATGCAGCCTCACTGGCACCAGAGATAGGGGAGAGAGAAGAGTGCTTACTAGTCCCAACTCGCACTGTCTCATTCAATTTCATTTATGTCTGCAGTGGGTGAAGGCTCAGCATATCACTGGATCCTGATGATACAACCCTGACAGGAGACTCAGAGCATAGCCTGCCTCCCCTGGGTAGGGTATAGAAGATCAACTCCTTGCTTAGCTTGCCAATACTACCAGGTAGGGGAATCAGAGATGTGCCTACTTTCCTAAGACAAGGGATAGAAGATTACCTCCCCATTCTGCCCTCCTGATACTGCTATGCAAGGGAATCAGAGCCCTCCACCCTTACCATCAGGAGCTTATAGTCTAGTGGCAGAGACAGATAATGAAGAAGAAAATCAAACAAGTACATAAACGTAACTGTGATATTGGATTATGAAGGGAGAGCACAGGGTCCCAATGAGAAAGGACAGGCCTTTTTGAGGACGTGACAGTTCAGACTCTGAAGGATGAGAAGGAGCTAGTAATGTGAAGGAAAAGAGAAGAGTGTTCCGAGTAGTGGAAACAGCAAGTGAGATGGCACTGTGGCAAGAAAAGACTTGCGTATTCAAGGAAGTAAATGCAAGTGCAAAATGGAGAAAGTGAGGTGGCAAACTAGTGACAGAGTGAGGCCAGGGAGTTACCATGTACCTGACCATCCAGGGTCACAAGGGCTGCGTTAAGGATTTAGGATTTTTTGTCTTAAATGCAGAAAGAAGAAATTAAAGAGCTTTAGGGTAGGGTATGTTTTGAGCCATTAACAAAAGATTGCCGTGGTTACTTTGAAAAGAGTAGATTGGAAGAGAAGGTGGTAAAGGGAGATCAGTTAAGGGGCTGCAGGAGAAATCAAGATGAGAGATGATAGAAGTTGCTAACGGGGTGGTGGTGGTGGAGACGGAGAGAAGTGGAAAGATTAGAGATAAAAGACTTATCCTATTTGTTATCTGGGAGTGGGTTTCTAGAAATTAGAGTACTTAGCTGTATCAGCATTATATGAACCCATTATAGCACAGTCCGTACAGAGAGGGAATCTGTTTCTTACTATTAACACACAGGTTGGAGTTTATTGACTACTGAATTTACTTTGTATGTTTCTGCTAGTTCTAATGGTAACATGACAAGGCCTAGAAATGAACCCAAATCCATAAAAGATGGCATCTCTTCAAGCTACAAACACACCTGTGTATGCTTTATCCATTAATATAATCCTATATTAGTTTGTCTTTGGGAAACAATGAGGCTATTTTCTGGGGATCAAAGATCTGTGGTAAAAAGTGAAAAAAGAAAGCAGGATGATAGAACACTGCTTAGCTCAGAATAAGCCCTCAATAAATATAAGCTGATATTAGACTAAGTTTAAATCAATTTATTTTAGCGAAAATGCCTGTATTTTAAAGGCTTAGTTTAAATGACAGGAGTAATTTACAAATCCATAAATATTTGGAGCAAGGTTTTTTTCTTTGTCATGTGGTTAATTATTTATTTTATGAAAACATGTTTGCATATATAATTAAAAGCTTGACAGATAAGCCAGGCATTAGAGAAATTGAAATTTAACATTTTATAAGCCAAACATCCCCTGAAATTCAATCAAAATCAAACTATGCTCTTCAAGAAGCAAAGAAGGATTGCTTGAAAAAAAATTTTTCAAGAGCACATCCTCTATCAGTCAAGATTCACTCATAGGAAACAAAACCACTCTCACTTTCCAGGTATTTAATACAGGGAGTGGGAACTTCAAAAAATGTTAGCAGAGCTTAGAGCAATGAGTTCTGAATTGCACCTCCAAAAATGAATCTCAGAATTATACTGCAGAACTGGTATGTCAGAGGATATGCTGCTACCTCTGCTCACACCACAAAGTCAAAATCAGGAATTCTTCCAGTGGAAATGCTGAGTTCAAGAACACACAGACATGGCTGCGCGTGAGGAATTGGAAGCTACCATTAGTGCAGCTGGGGCCAGGGAAGCCATGGCTGAGTCCACATTCCACCACCAGTACAGCTTCCTATCAACACCAGCTAAGTTAATGGACACTGGGATGCTGGTGCAGGAAAACCCAAAGCCTTTAAGACTTTTCTTGCCAGCAATAACAATCAAGTGAGCAGGAAAGTGATCTGCAAATCACTTCTGTCTTCTAAATTTCATGAAAGTACATCTATTTGCTGGAACCTAATTTGCATCCAGAAACATAACTATAAAGAAGTCTGACAAATATGGATTTTTATTTTTCTAGATTCTAAAGTACAGGAAAGCTTGCTGAGAGGAGGTGCAAGTGGGAGTTGAATGTAATTCACCAGATTCACCAGCTTTCTTGCTACTAAACATTGTATATATTTGTCTTTTCATACTTAAACGTCCAAACGATAGTACAGTAATTCCTAACGTAATGCAACTCTTTCTAGTATAAAGAAAACTATAGCCATCCTCTTCCCAAAAGGAAGAGATCCAGGGTCTCACTAAATCCATCTCTGCATGACGTTCCTTCATCTTATGGTTTTTGTCATAATCCTACCTTGATAACACTGTAACTTAAAGACTATTGTAAAATAAGCACTCTGGGAGGCCAAGCCAGTGGATTGCATGAGTTCACAGGTTCAAGAGCAGCCTGAGCCAAAGTGAGACC
>NW_003852611.1:1867068-1869667 GCF_000181295.1 Otolemur garnettii | reverse complement strand
AGTAGCTGGGACTACAGGCACCCACCACAATGCCTGGCTATTTTTTGGTTGTAGTTGTCATTGTTGTTTGGCAGGCCTGGGCTGGATTCGAACCCACCAGCTCTGGTGTATGTGGCTGGCGCTTTAGCTACTTGAGCTATAAGCACTAAGCCTGTATTTTATAATAATTTGTGTGTTACTTTATAGAATGAGTATCATGATGTACATAATATATAGAATTTATTTTATTTTTTACTTAACATTATTTTGTTTAAAGTCAGACATATTGATGTGTGTTGCACATACATGTTGAATGTGATAGTTCATTCATTTTGACTGGTTTAAATTCATCCATTATGTGTCTATCCTACAGTTTGTTCTTCCTCTCTCTCATTGATGGGCATTAGGGTTGTTTCCAAACTTTCTGCATTGTGAACTGTACTATGTGCACCTCTGCCATCTCAAACTCCATAGCCTGGGCCACTGCAGCGTTTGCAGACATCAGTGATGAGGAGTACAGCAAAAGAAACTGCATGGAGAACACAGTACTAAGTCCAGCAAGAAGCAAAATTAATGCAGCTTACCTAACCGACATCCCAGGTCCCATTTATAGGAAAAAGCCTCTCCCTATGAAATCTATTTAATAAAGTTGATAAAAGCAACTTCTCCACTAGATACGCAAATATCAATGCAGGAATATAAGAAGCATGAAAAAAAGCAAGGAAACATTATACTCTCAAAGAAACACAGTAAGTCTCTACCAAGAGACATCAAATAAAAGGACATTTATGAAATGCCTGAAAAAAATTAGAATAATTATCTTTAAAAAACATGGTGTGATACTAGAGAACACAGAGAATTCAATGAAATTTAAAAGCACCTCATTATCTAAATGAGGAATTCATTTTAAAAGATAGATATCATTAAAAAAAAAACATAAATCTTAGGGCTGAAGAAGTCCTTCAATAACAAACTATATAAACCAGAAGAAAATATGTCAGAAATGGAAGACAGGTCTTTTGAAATAAAGCAGTTAGAGCTGGCACAGTGGCTCTTGCCTGTAATTCTATCACTCTCAGAGGCTGAGGTGAGTGGAATACTAGAGCTCAGAAGTTCAACACCAGCCTGAACAAGAGTGAGACCCCATCTCTACTAAAAATAGAAAAACCTGCCAATCACTGTGTCAGGCACCTGTAGTCCCAGCTACTTGGGAGGCTGAGGCAAGAGGATCATTTCAGCCCAAGAGTTTGAGGTTGCTGTGAGCTACAATGCCATGGCACTCTACCAAGGGTGACAAAGTAAGACTGTCTCAACAACAACAACAACAAAAATAAAGAAAGAAAAAAGAAAAAATATAAGGAAATAATCCAGTCAGAGGAAAAACTGAAATGAAAGAATTTTTGAAAAATAAAGAAAGCCAAAAAAATAAAAATAAAAAATAAAGAAGCCTATAAAATTTGTGGGACTTCATTAAGTGACCAAACTTTGCATTACAGGAATATGAAAGAGAGAAGACACAGAGAAAGGCATAGAAAAGTTATTTAACAAAATAATAGCTGAAAACTTCCCATGCTATGAGAATAGATACTGATATCTAGATTCAGGAAGCTCAAAAGTTCTCAGATTCAATCCAAAAATATCCATCCAGGATTTGGTAAAATTCAATATCTCTTCATGATAAAACTCAACAAACTAGGCATTAAAGGAACATACCTCAACATAGTAAAGACTATGTATAAAAAGACCACAGCTAACATCATATTGAATGGAAAAAAGCTGAACGGCTTTCCTCTAAGAACTACAGCAAGATAAGGATGCCCATTTTCATAACAACTATTCAGTATCAGACTAGAAGTCCTAGCCCAAGCAATTGAGCAAGAGAAAGAAATAAAAGGTATCCAAATTGGAAAATAGGATATCAAATTGTCCCCGCTTGCAGATGACATGATCTTACATAGAAAAAACCCTAAAGACTCCACCAAAAATCTGTGAGAAGTAATAAATAAATCCAGTAAAGTTGCAGGATACAAAATAAGTATATAAAATCAGTAGTATATCTATACACTAATAGTGAGCTATCTGAAGAAAAAATCTAGAAAACAATTCCATTTACAACTGCTAAAAAAAAAAAAAGATACCTAGGAATATAGGAATAAACCTAACCAAGGAGGCAAAAGATCTCTACCATGAAACTATGAAATACTGATAAAAGAAATTAAAGGTGAGAAAATAAATTGAAATATATCCTGTGTTCATGGATTGGAAAAATTGATATTGTTAAAATAGCCATGCTATCCAAAGTGATTACAGCTTTACTGCAATCCTTATCAAAATATAAATGACATTCTTCACAGACATAAAAAAAAATCTTAAACTTCACATGGAACCACAAAGACCCTGAATAGTCAAAGCAGTCTGGGGCAGAAAGAAGAAGGGTGGACGGCTGGGTCTCACGCCTGTAATCCTAGTACTTTGGGAGGCCAAAGCAGGTGGACTGCTTGAGCTCAGAAGTTCAAGACCAACCTGAGCAAGAATGAGACACTAGTCTCAACTAAAATAGAAAAAACTAACTGGGCATAGTGGCAGGCACCTATAGTCACAGCTACTCAGGAGGCTGAGG
>NW_003852611.1:1865572-1866983 GCF_000181295.1 Otolemur garnettii | reverse complement strand
AAAAAAAAAAAAAAAAAAAAAAACTGGGCATGGTGGCTCATGCCTGTAATCCTAGCACTTGGGGAGGCTGAGGTGGGTGGATTGTATGAGCTCATGGGTTCGAGACCAGCCTGAGCAAAAGCAAGACCCCATTTCTAAAAATATCCAGGCACTGTGGTGGGCACCTATAGTCCCAGCTGTTTGGGAGGATGAGGCAAGAGAATCTCTTGAGCCCAAGAGTTTGAGGTTGCAGTGAGCTATGATGTCATGACACTCTACCAAGGGCAACAAAGTGAGACTCTGTCTTAAAAAAAAAAAAAAGGAAAGGAAAGGAAAGAAAAGAAAAGAAAAAAGGTGAAGGTCTCAAAATATGCTATGAAACTTTAGTTACCAAAACAGCATGTTATTGTGTAAAAACATACACAAAGACCAATGGAACAGAATAGAGACTCCAAAAATAAATTTATGCATATACAGCCAAAAGATTTTTTAACAAAGGTACCAAGAATACACATTGAGGAAAAAAACATGTCCTCAATTAATGGGGCTAGGAAAATTGGATATTCATATGCAGCAAAATGAGACTAGACCTCCAACTCTCACCATACACAAAAATCAACTCAAAATAAATTAAAGACTTAAATACAAAACTGACAATGGTGAAACCAGTAGAAGAAAACATAAGGGAAACACTTCATAACATTAAGCTTTGCAAAAGTTTTTTCTTTTTTTTATTGTTGGGGATTTATTGAGGGTACAAGAAACCAGTTTACACTGATTACATTTGTTAGGTAAACTCCCTTTTATAATTGTGTCTTGCCCCCAAAAGGTGTGTCACACACCGAGACCCATAACCCACTCCTTCCTTCCCTCTCTCTGCTCTTCCCTTCTTCTACCCCCTCCCTTCTTCCCTCTCTCTGCTATTCCTTTCCCCAACCCTCTCCTCCATTCTCTGTCTCTGTTCTCCCCTTCCCCCACCCTCTACCTGTGGACTAGGTCATTAATTGTCCTCATATCAAAATTGAGTACATAGGATTCATGCTTCTCCATTCTTGTGATGCTTTACTAAGAATAATATGTTCCACTTCCATCCAGGTTAATACAAAGGATATAAAGTCTCCATCTGTTTTAGTGGCTACATAGTATTCTATGGTATGCATATACCACAGCTTGTTAATCTATTCCTGGCTTGATGGGCATTTAGGCTGTTTCCACATTTTGGCAATTGTAAATTGAGCTGCAATAAACAGTCTAGTGCAAGTGTCCTTATGGTAAAAGGATTTATTTCCTTCTGGGTAGATGCCTAGTAATGGGATTGCAGGATCAATTTGGAGGTCTAGCTTGAGTTCTTTGAGGGTTCTCCATACTGCCTTCCAAAAAGGTTGTATTAGTTTGCAGTCCCACCATCAGTGTAAAGTGTTCCTTTCTCTCT
>NW_003852611.1:1856184-1862370 GCF_000181295.1 Otolemur garnettii | reverse complement strand
TGGGAATCAGCTCTTTTTTGAAGGTTTGATAGAATTCTGGTTTGAAGCCATCCAGACCAGGGTATTTTTTTTTTTTTTGGTTGGGAGATATTTTATTGTTTCTTTAATCTTAGTGCTTGAATTTGGTCTGTTCAGGATATCTATTTCTTCCTGGCTAAGTCAAGAGAGAGGGTGTGATTCCAAATATTGATCCATTTCCTTCACATTGTCAAATTCCTGGGCATAGAGTTTCTAGCTGTATTCTGAGATAATCTCTTCTATCTCTGTGGTATCAGTTGTTATTTTCCCTTTATCATTTCTGATTGAGGTTACTAGAGGTTTTACTTTTTTATTTCTAGTTAGTCTGGCCAAAGGTTTATCTATGTAATTTATTTTTTCAAAAAACCAACTCCTTGTCTCATTAATTTTCTGAATGATTCTTTTGTTTTCAGTTTCATTAATCTCTCATTTAATTTTGGATATTTCTTTTCTTCTGCTGGATTTAGGCTTAGATTATTTTTCTTTTTCCAATTTTATAAAATAGCTTGTGAGTTTGTTGATGTGCTCTTTTTCTGTTTCTCGGATGTAGGCATCAATAGTGATAAATTTTCCTCTCAGGACTGCTTTTGCTGTATCCCACAGGTTTTGGTAGCTTGTGTCTTCATTTTTGTTATGTTCCAGGAAGTTAATGATTTCCTTTTTTATTTCTTCCTGCATCCCACTCTCATTCAGCAAAAGATTATTTAATTTCCATGCCTTTGTGTGGGGTTGAATGTTTTTGTTGGAGTTGAGTTCCACCTTTAATGCCTTATTGTTGGAGACAATACAAGGTAAAATTTCAATTCTTTTGATTCTGTTGAGGTTTGTTTTGTGTTCTAGGAGATGATCAATTTTGGAGAATGTTCTATGGGCCCATGAGAAAAATGTAAATTCTTTATCTTTGGGATGGAATGTTCTGTATATGTCTATCAAGCACAGTTGTTCTAACATCTCATATAAGTCCCTTATATCTTTGTTTAATTTCCATTTAGAGGATATGTCCAGCTCTGTAAGAAGAGTGTTAATGTCCCCTGTTATTACGGTGTTATAGGATATCATATTGCTCATTAAGGTCTGTTTCAAGAATCTGGGAGCATTTAAGTTGGGTGCATAATGTTAATGTTAATGTCCCCTGTTATTACATTATTATAGGATATCTTATTGCCCATTAAGGTCTATTTCAAGAATCTGGGAGCATTTAAGTTGGGTGCATAAACATTTAGACTTGAAATGTCTTCTCGTATTTTTCTCTTGACCAATATGAAGTGTCCATCTTTATCTTTTTTGACTTTAGTTGCTTGTAATCTGCTTGCATCTGAAAATAAGATTGCAACCCCTCTTTTCTTCTGAATTCCGTTTGCCTGAAAAATTGTCTTCTAACCTTTAACTCTGTGTTTTAATTTGTCTTTTGAGGCTAGGTGTGTTTCCTGCAGACAGAAAATAGATGGCTTGTGTTTTTTAATCCAATCAGCCAATCTATGCCTCTTCAGTGGAGAATTCAAGACATTAATATTTATTGAGATAATTGATAAGTGTGCTAGTGTTCTAGTCATCTTACTTTGTGAAAGTCCATAGCTTAGTTTTATCTTTTGCATCATTGTTGAAGCTAGGTTCTGTCCTTTAATTTCTGGGTGCTTACTTTGCTGGTGATCCATTGTGACTACCAGCACAGCGTCTGTGTGTAGAACAGGTTGAAGTATTTCTTATAGAGCTGGTCTTGTTGTGGCAAATTTCCTCAATGTTTGCATATCAGTAAAAGATTTGATTTCTCCATCAATTTTAAAGCTTATCTTAGCAGGATATATAATTCTGGGCTGGAAATTATTTTAAGTAGATTAAAGGTAGGTGACCATTTTCTTCTGGCTTGAAAAGTTTCATTAGAAAACTCTGCAGTTACCCTGATGGATTTGCCCCTGTAGGTCAATTGGCGCTTACTCCTAGCAGCTTGAAGAATCATTTCTTTTGTCTTGACTTTGGACAGGTTCATCACAGTGTGTCAAATAGAAGCTTTATTTGAGTCAAGGTGACCTTGCTTCTGATATCCCTCTGAAAGGAGTGTGTCAGAATCTTTGGAGCTATTTAGGAAATTTTCATTTATAATATTCTCTAGTATGGCTTCCATTCCTCTGGAGCATTCTTCTTCCCCTTCTGGGATACCTATAACTCATATGTTTGAACACTTCATAAAGTCCCATAATTCTGTCAGTGAACATTATGCTTTTTCTTTCTTTTTTTCTGCCTCTTTAACTATCTGAGTTATCTCAAGAGCTTTGTCCTCTATCTCTGAGATTCTTTCTTCTGCTTGGTCTAATCCGTTGATTCTTTCTACTGCATCTTTAATTTCCCTAATTGACTGCTTCAATTCCTTCAGCTCTGCTATATCCTTTCTATATTCTTCATATCATTCATCTTTTATTTGATTCTGTTTTTTTAATTTCCTTTTGGTTATTTTCCACTTTCTCAGCAATTTCCTTCATTGTTTTCATCATCTGTGTTTTAAATTCCCCTTCTGTCATTTCTAACATTTCTTTATAGGTGGAATCCTCAGCAGCAGCTACCTCTTGGTCCCTTGGGGGGGTTGCTCTAGACTGATTTTTCATGTTCCCAGGATTTTTCTGCTGATTCTTCCTCATGAGTGTTTTCTTTTATCTGTTTCCTTGCCCTAATTTTCCTTTCACTTCGTCCTGCTCTTTAAGTTACCATGCCTCTGGCCTAAGGTTTTGGTGAGTGCTTTTAGTACAGGACTAAAAGGATGAGAAGATTGAAGAGCAAGAAAGGAAAAAAGAGCCAAAAAAAAAAAAAGAAAAAATGAAAAGGAGGGGGGTGATTAAAAGGGAATATTGACAAAAAGAAGAGAGGCACAGAAAGAGGGAGGAGTAATAAAGGTGTACAGAAGGGTACTTTGACCCACACCTTAAAAACTGCCAACCTCTGGGGGTGCTGGGTTGGGTAGTTCCCTTGAGGTCAGCAGCTCTTTGCCAGCCTGAGCAGACATGGTGCCCCACCTCTACCAAATAGAGAGGAAAGACAAAAATACTATAAATCAAACCAAACCAAACAAACAGAAAACCTTACATGATACAATTGGGGGGAAAACCAAATAACAGGTGTAGAAATGCTAGCAAAAATGAAGTTCTTATTATTAAAGAAGGCAACAATGGAAAACTATGTTTAAACTAGAAAAATGAATAAAATAAAAATGAAAAATCTAGGGGGGAAATGTTGAAAGAAAAAGAACCCAAAACCAAAAACAAAGCAGTATATATATCTTGCTGAATATTGTCTGGGCAACAGGTGATCTTCTGGGGTATGAGATGGTAATCACAATACTGACACAGCTGTATGACATAGAGACTGGAGGCCTCTGATGACTTCTTTGCCCTCAAACCCTGCACTGTTGAGATCCTGAATCTCTCCTCCGGCCATTTAAAAGACATTTTCAACTGTTAACCTTGGCTAAGCAGAAGGTTTCCCAGGAAAGCACATGTCACTGGGATTTCTCCTGAAGTGGCTGCCTCCTTATCTGGTGTGGCAAAACAAGCCTCACTCTATGCTTCTGAGGGCCAAGGCTGTAAGGCACTACTCCTACTGCCAATCACTGAAAGCTCTGCTCTTTCCCAGTATCTCAGTCCCAGCCTTTGGCACTGCCAACAGTCACTAGATCATTTGCCCAAGGTCTACCAGCGTGGCCTCACTCTGCGACCCTGAGGGTGGAGCTTATAGGGCAGCTCTCCCACAACAATGGCTGCACTCACAGCCCATAGTTGAACAATATTAGTTCCATTCTGGCCCAGGGGCTCAGTCCCGGGTTCTGGACAATACTTAAAGACACCTACACTCTCGCCCAAGTTCTCCCAAGGTAATTCAGCTGAGTGCCAAATCCAAGAAAACGAAACAATCCACAGGCAAAGCCTTCCCTGTCTGAAATCTTGCTGCTGTTGTAGTTACAGCTGCAGCAGCCTCAGACCATTCTTCACTGTTCCTGGGGTTGTCCTCAGCCTGGGGTCCAGAAGTCTCTCACTGTATCCCTACATCCCCAAAGGGATGTTTCTGGGTAGATTCCCCCAAGCCAGAGATGTCTAGAGTCTTCTCTCTCCAATCTCACTGCAACAGGTTGCAAAGAGGCTGTTACTTGGCTGCCACCTTGCTCCTTCTTTCTGTTCAAAAGTTTTAAAAATAATACTTCAAAAGTACAGGTAATAACAGTAAAATGAACAAATTGGATTACATCAAACTAAAAATCTTTTGTACAACATAGGAAACAATGAACAGAGTGAAGCCACAACCTACAAAATAGGAGAAAATATTTTCAAACTATACGTCTGACAGAGTGTTAATATCCAGAATGTATACAGAACTTATAAAAAACCCAAACAACTTAAAGTGGTTTCCAATGTTGGAAACTAAGAACTGGGAAGGATGTGGGGGGTATGAGGGATAAAAATTTACCTATTGGGTACAATGTACACAATTCTAGTGATGGGCACACTAAAAGCCCTGACTTCAGCATTATACAAGTCATCCTTGTAACAAAAACTCTTGTAACCCCTTAATATTCTGAAATTAAATAAATAATAATAAACTTTTAAAAAATGAGCAAAAGATCTTTTTTTTTTTGAGAAAAAGTTTCAAGTTGTTCTCCTGGGTAGAATGTGATGGCATCATAGAAACCTCCAACTCTTGGGCTCAAGAAGTCCTCTTGCCTCAGTTTTTCTATTTTAGTAGAATTGGGGTCTCACTTTTGCTCAGGCTGGTCTTGAACTCATGAGCTCAAGCAATCCACCCACCTAGGCCTTGCAGAGTGCTAGGATTACAGGTGTGAGCCTGGGCAAAAGATCTTAATAGACATCTCTCAAAAGAAGGCATACAAAGACCAATAGATGCATGGAAAAATGCTCAACACCAGTAATCATTAGGGAAATGCAAATCAAAACCACAGTGAGATGCCACACCACTCCATTTAAAATGGGTACTATCGAAAAGGCAAAAGAAAATAATTTTGCTAAGGATGTAGAGAAAACAGAATATTTACACACTGTTGGTAAGATTGTAAACTAGTAAAGGCATATGGAAAGGAGGCATACCGTATGGAGGTATCTCAAAAAATTAAAAATATAACTACTATATGTATAATCCAGCAATCTCACTACTGGATTAATAACCCAAGGAAAAGAAATCAGTATGTTGAAGAGATATCTGCACTCTCATGTTTATTGCAGCACTATTTATATTCACAAGATATGAATCAAGTGTCCAACAATAGACGAGTGGATAAAGAATATGTGGTACAGGCCGGGTGCTGTGGCTTATGCCTGTAATCCTAGCACTCTGGGAGGCCAATGCCAGTGGATTGCCTGAGCTCAATGGTTCAAGACCAGCTTGAGCCAGAGTGAGACTCGGTCTATAAAAATAGCCTGGCATTGTGGTGGGCACCTGTAGTCCCAGGTACTGGGAGGCTGAGGCAAGAGAATCGCTGGAGCTCAAGAGTTTGAGGTTGCAGTGAGCTATGACGCCACAACACTCTACCAAGGGCAACAAAGTGAGACTCTGTTTCAAAAACAGAATATGTGGTACATATTCACATTGGAATACTATTCAGCCATAAAAAGAATGGAATCCTGTCATTTGCAACATCATGGTTAAACCCAGAGGACATCATATTAAGTGAAATAAGCCAGATACAGAAAGAAAAACATCACATGATCTCACTCAGATGTAAAATTTAAAAGAAAAAAAAGCTGAGGTCATAAAATTGGAGAGTAAAAGTGGTTACCAGAGACTGGGTATGGGAAGGGGAGCAAAGGATGGGGAGAGATTAGCCAATGGGTGCAAAGTAAAAGTTAGACGGAAGTAATAAATCCTAGTGTTCTATTGCATAGCATAGTAGGGTAACTATGGTCAACAGTAAAATATTGCATATTACAAATCTAGAAGAGAAGGGCTTTTGAATGTTCTCAGCACAAAGAAATGATAAATATTTGAGGTGATGGATACAATAACTACCCTAATTGGATCGTTATACAACATAGATATGTATGAAACATCAAATTGTACCCCATAAATATGTACAATTACAATGTGTCAGTTAAAAAATAATCAATCTTTTAGCACCTTATTGGAAAATATTTCCCTACCTGGCAGTGCCTGTAGCTCAGTGGGTAGACTGCC
>NW_003852611.1:1847064-1855965 GCF_000181295.1 Otolemur garnettii | reverse complement strand
AGAGAGAGAGAGAGAGAGAGAAAGAGAAAAGAAAATATTTCCCTACCCCATTGATTGTAAGATTTTTAATTTATGTTTTCTACTAAAAGCTTTACTTTTATTTTTGACTTTTAAATCCTTGACCCATTAGAACTTGTTTTTCAGATTTAATGTGAGACAGGGGCCTATTTTATCTTTTTCCATATGGCAATCATTTTTATCAGCTTCATTTATTGAATAGTGCCATATGACAACCATTTTTATCAGCTTCATTTATTGAATAGTGCCTACAGTATTTATTGAATACTGTTCCTACTGAGCAGATGTACCATCTCTGTCTTATATCAAGGGTGAGTCAGTTTCTCTTATCTCCTGTCTTCTCGTCCATTTGTTATTGCATCTATCCCTGCATCAAAATTATGCTTTTTTAATATCATAGCTTTATAATAACTCCTAATATCTGACAAGGCAAATACCCTAAACTTTCTCCATCTTCTCTCCATCTTCTCTGGCTATTATTAGCCTTTTGTCTTCCATACAAATTTATCATCACCAAGCTACATGAAAACACTGTTAGGGTATAAATTGAAACTTCATTGACTATTTCCAGGTCAATTTGGGAGAAAACAACATCTTTAAGATATCAAGTCTTCCTGCACAATAATAGAGCATATTTCATTTATTTACGTCTTTAAAAATATATTTGAATAATACTTTATAATTTTCCCTGAAGATATCTTATGCATCTTTTATTAGATTTATTCCTAGATACTTGTATTGGGAATACTGTTTCTAATACTATTGTAAACTGTGTTTTCTCTTTAAGTATATTTTTAATGGATTGATGCTGGTGAATAGAAATGCAAATGAATCTTGTTTATTAATCTTATATGTCACTACTTCGCTAAACTCATCTGTTGTTTCTAATAATGTGAAGATAATACTCTTTGGGTTTTCTATAGAAATTATCATACCATCTACATATAATCTGCACACAGTCACAATTTTGTTTCTTCCTTTCCAATCTTTTTATCTCTAATTCTCCTGTTACACTGGATGGGACTTCATGTACAATATTGAACCAAAGTAGTAATAATGGATTTCCTTGTCTCATTCCTGATTTTAAAGAGAATGTTTCCAATGTTTGCTCAATTAATATAATACTAACTTTTGATTATTTTACAGATACTTTTTATTAGGTTGAGAAATATTTCCTTTCATTTCTAATTTAGGAACAGTGTTCTTTTTTTATCATAAATGAATTCAATTTTTTTTTTTGAGACAGGGTCTCACTTTGGCACCCTCAATAGAGTGCATCATAGCTCACAGCAACCTCAAGCTCTTGGGCTCAAGTGTTCCCCTTCCTCAGCCTCCCAAGTAGCTGGGACTATAGGCCTTCACTACCATGCCTGGCTTGGATTCAAATTTGATTAAAGACTTTTGTTATCTATTCAAATGATTATTTGGTTTCCTATAATATGGTAAAGTGCATTTTTGGATTTTCTAATAGTAAACTATCCTCGCATACTTGGAATACATTTAATTTGTCTATGGTACATTGCTTTCTTCAAACAGTGTTGTGATTAATTTGCTAATATTTTTAGTTTTGCATTTGTATTTATGAGTTAAAAGAATCTATTATGGTAATGTTAGGCCAAGTACGGAAGCTCATGCGTATAATCTTAGCACTCTGGGTAGAGTGGATTGCCTGAGCTCAGGAGTTCAAGACCAGCCTGAGCAAGAGTGAGACCCTGTCTCTACTAAAAATAGAAAAATTAGACAGGATGTGGTGGTACATGACTGTAGTCTCAGTAGCTTGGGAGGCTGAAGCAAAAGGATGGGTTGAGTCCAAGAGTTTGAGGTTACTATGAGCTATGATGACAGCATGGCACTCTACCCAGGGTGATGGAGTGAGGCTCTGTCTCAAAAAGCCAAAACAAAACAAAAAAAAGAATCACAGTGTTTCTTACTCCTGATTTCTTTGTTCTAGTGTCAAGGTATACTTGCTTTGTAGAATAGGTTGAATGCTTTCCCCTTTTTTTCTATTGTCTGAAAGTATTTACAAAGTTAAGATTTTCTCTTTCTTGAAATCTTGAAAGAATTTGTCTATAAACCATCTGGACCTAATGTTTCCTTTGCAGAAAGATTTTAATCACTGCTTCAAATTTTAAAATAGTTGTAGGATGATTTAAGATTTTAAATTTTCTTATTTCTTTATTTTTTTTAAGAGACAAATCTTGTTGTGTTTCCCAGGCTGTTCACAAATTCCTGAGCTCAAGCAATCTCCCACTTTAGCCTTCCAAGTAACTGGGAGTATAGGTGCAAGCAATAGCACCTGGTTTAATTTCTTTTAGAGTAAATTTTGATAAGTCATATTCTTCCAGGGATTTGTACATTTCTTTCTTTCTTTCTTTCTTTCTTTTTTTTTTTTTTGAGACAGAGCCTCAAGCTATCCCCCTGGGTAGAGTGCTGTGGCATCACAGCTAACAGCAATCTCCAACGCCTGGGCTCAAGCGAGTCTCCTGCCTCCGCCTCCCAAGTATCTGGGACCATAGGCGCCCACCACAACACCTGGCTATTTTTTGGTTGCAGCCATCATTGTTGCTTGGCAGGCCTGGGCTGGATTTGAACCTGCCACCTTAGGTGTATGTGGCTGGTGCCTTAGCCACTTGAGCCACAGGCGCTGAGCCTGTACATTCATTTCTCCAAAGTTTTCAGAAATGTTGATTTTCAGTATTGATGACGTTGCTTCATTATGTTTGAAAATACTGTTATTTGTAGTTGATGGCAAAATTAAACACTTTAATGACATTCACACATTGAAGAAATTTACCATAACTAAACCAGCTCTCCAGGATATTCTGAAGACCTATCTTCCATAATGACCAGCACAATCCTCCACCACAAAAGTAAACTCACTCAGAAACTTTTGATCAAATTCCAAATTCCAACTTTCCAGTGGCAAAAGGATTAAAAATGTCCACTGACCTTTTGAAAAACTCAATACCCAAAATTTTACCAGGCTTATCAATATTATCAATTAATGTGAATGGCTTAAATTGTCCTCTAAAGAGGCAGAGGCTGGCTGATTGGATACAAAAACTCAGGCCAGATATCTGCTGTATACAATAATCTCATCTTGCCATAAAAGATAAATATAGACTCAGGGTGAAGGGATGGTCATCTATATTCCAGGCAAATGGAAAGCAGAAAAAAGCAGGTGTTGCAATTTTATTCGCAGATACAATAGGCTTTAAACCAACAAAAGTAAGGATAAGGATGGTCATTTCATATTTTTAAAGGTAATACTCAATACCTCAATATAATGAGATTTTAATTATTAACATTTATTAACCAGAATGTGTGTCAACTTATAAGAGACACTAACAGGCATGAGCAACTTGATTTCCTCCAGCACCATAGTAGTCAGAGATTTTAATACTCCTTTGCCAGTGCTGGATAGAGCCTTCAATAAGAAGCTAAGCAAAGAAATTTTAGATTTAAACTTAACCATTCAACATTTGGATTTGACAGACATCTAACAAAACTGAATACACATTCTTCTCATCAGTCCATGGAACATACTCCAAAATTGACACCATGGAATATTATGCAGGCTTAAAGAAAGATGGAAATTTTACTTCTTTCATGTTTACATGGATGGAGCTAGAATATATTCTTCTTAGCAAAGTATCTCAAGAATGAAAGAAAAAGTATCCAATGTACTTAGTCCTACTATGAAACTAATTCATAGCTTTCATATGAAAACTATAACCCAATTATAGCCTAACAATATGGGGAAAGGGAGAGGAGGGGAGGGTGGAGGATGGGTGGAGGGAGGGTAATTAGTGGGACCACATCTACAGTGCATCTTACAAGGGTACATGTGAAACTCAATAACTGTAGAATATAAATGTCTTAACACAATAACTAAGAAAATGCCATGAAGGCTATGTTAACCAGTTCGATGAAAATATTTCAAATTGTATATAAAACCAGCACATTGTACCCCATGACTGCATTAACGTACACAGCGATGATGTAATTAAAAAACTAAATAAATAAACATACATTATTTGAATTCCATTTTCTCTTTGTCAGTCTTGCCAAAGGTTTATTTTGTTGCTTTTCTCCAAAAAAAGACTTATTGCTTTGTATCTTTGTTTTCTGTTTCATTAATTTTCAGTCTTATATTTGTTATCTTTTTCCTTCTACTTTCTTTGAACTTATTCTCTTGGGTCTTTTTTTTTTCTATAACTTCTTTAAAGACCGACCCTTATAACTTTTTTGGCTTGCTTCTTCTTTAGTGTAGGTAATTAAGGCTATAAATTTTCCTCAAAATACTGCTTTTATTACTTTCTGGAATTTTTGTTATATAGTGTTTGCATTTTATTAAACATTGGGTATTTTTATTTTTATTTTTTTCTCCAAACATCCCTCACTCCATGTCCATTCAGTGAGAGCACCTCAACCCCCTTGTTACCCCTCCCCCCAATTTGAATTGAAATGAGTTTTTCTCCTATGTGGCTATGCATTTGATTGTCTACTGGCTTCGTAATGGATTGAGTACATTGGATAATTACTTTTCCATTCTTGTGATACTTTACTAAGAAGAATGTGTTTTGTCCAACTTCACAAAATGTGTGAAGTCACCATCTTTTTTTAACTCTGGGTATTCTTAAGTTTCCATTGGCTGTTTTGGCCATAAGACCCAAGTGATTGAACTGCTTGCTCTGTAGCCCGACCATACTAGAGAACCTTTCAATGTGCTGGGGTCTCCCTCAAAGTTGGTAGAATTATGAATTACTTGGTAAATGGGCTAAGCCTACTCATTCAAGTATGGTATAGGTTGCCATACAATTCCCCAAATATTGTGCCTCTTTAATAGTGGTATGGACTGTGGGATGTAGAAATTTATCTTTCTCCTCAGAGAAGGTAAATACCTCACAATATTTGTGGCCAATGGGCCTCCAGAATTTTACTGAGGTAGTGGGTGCCTGATGTTTTGGGGTTTCATCTCTTGCCCATCAAGACATCTGGAGTTTCTATTTACCATGTCCCATCAGCATGATGTTATCAATAATGTAGACAAGTATAATGTCCTGTAGGATGATCAATGTCTTTGTGTACTAAATTATGATAGAAAATTGATGTATCCCTGTAATAAAATAGTAAATATATAAGAGCAGTTCCTGTCAGGTTAATGAAAATTTCTTCTGGTCTTTTCTGCTTATTGGTAAACATTTATCAGATTAATAACTGTATACCAGGTGCTGAGAACTATTTCTATTTGCTCCAGTCTTTAAGAGACCACATCTAGAACTGCAACTGCAAATTGGAGTTTCTCATTGATTAAGGTGAAGATAATTCACTGTCAGGCTCTATGACCTGACTCTTCAGCAAAGGCAAACTAAGCCTTTTAAATGGGTTGTGATAGGAATCACCATCTGTGCACAGATCTTTTATGGTGTCACTACTCTGTGCTTTTTCCAAGATTACTACATTAATTTTGGTTTACTATCTTAGTAGAGAGGGAAGTTCCACAGGATTTCACTTTGACTTTCCTTACATACTAGCCCTTGCTTTATAGGTTAGGGAGCCAATGAGGAGATTCTGTCAGTTGCCAAGTAATGATTCCAACTTATGCATTTGGGAACTGGGGAAATAACACAGGATTAGTTCATAGACACAGTGAACCAACAGAGAGATGGCCAAAATACCATTTTCTTATCTGACTTTATGATTATTATATTATTTTGACAGTCTTACTCTGTCATCTTGGGTAGAGTGCCAGGACATCATATCTCACAGCAACCTCAAACTCTTGGGCTCAAGCAATCCTCTTGCCTCAACTTCCCAATACTACAGGAGCATCCCACAACACCTGGGTATTTTTAGAGACAGGATCTTGCTCTTGCTCAGGCTGGTTTTGAACTCCTGAGCTCAGGCAATTCACCCACCTCCAAGTCCCAGAGTGCTAGGATTATAGGCGTGAGCCACTGTGCCTGGCCTGCAACCTCAAACTCTTAGGCTTAAGCAATCCTCTTGCCTCAGCTGCCCAAGTAAGCTGGCACTACAGGTACCTGCCACCATGCCTGGCTAGTTTTTCTATTTTTAGTAGAGATGGGGTCTCACTCTTGTTCAGACTGGTCTTGAACTTCTGAGGTCAAGCAATCCTCCATCCAAAGCCTCCCAGAATGCTAGGATTACAGGTGTGAGCCACTGAGCCCAGCTTCCCCAGGTATTTTTTAATAGTAACTCTAATAGACTAAGATATGGAACAGTGATTCTCAACTATGTTTGTACATTAGCAAAAGCTGGGGATCTTTTTTAAAAATGCTGACCTCTAGGCCACATCATCACACATACTGATTTAATTGGTCTGGGATGAGGCACAAGTCTGGGGATTTTTTTTTAAAAGCTTCCCTAGCAATTCTAATGTGTAACCAGTGTTGGGAACCGCTATCGAAGACTGCTTTCATATTATTACAACACCTCTGAGGTATATTTAAGTTTTTTTTCTTTTTAGAGACAGGGTTTAGCTCTGTTACTGATGCTAGAGCACCAGTCACAGGTCACTGCAGCCTCAAAGTCCTGGTCTCAAGAGATCCTCCTGTCTCAGCCTTCTGAGCAGCTGGGATTATAGATATACACCACCATTCTCAGCTTATTTTAAGCTTTAAATGTGGATGTTTGCAGATGGGGTAGGGTGGTATTCTGTTGGTGTGCATTAAGTGACCAAATCTTCCTGGAGGAAGCAGGCTTGATACATGGTTTAGGTGTAGAGCAGCAGGAGAAATTGTTAACATGGGTAGCTTTTGTCCAGGTTTAGAATTGTATAGTTATGAAAAAGCAAATTTAACTGGAAAGAAAGGAACTAATTGGGAAAGGGTGCCAACATTTTTAGGGGGATTTGGAAGTCTCTAAATTGTGGCAACATTCTGAGGTTATGTATCACACAATCAAGGTCAACTAAACTGCTAGTATTCCCAGGGGTCACCTGATCTGGAGTTCTTTTTAAAGTTGAGTGACAGGACCAAAACTATATCTAGGTCAGTGGTTCTCAACCTTGAATGTACTTTAGGATTACTTGGGAAGCAAAGAACAAAAAAAATCCTAATACCCAGGCCCCAACCCTCAGTTTTAATCAATCTGAAGTGGGGTCCAGGGAATTGACATTTTCTGGTTTTTTATTTGTTTCATTTTAAAAATGTCTCCAGGTTACAGTGCACAAATAGGGTTGTGAACAAATGACCTAGATGGATCACAAAGCCCTTCAAAAATTTTCTTCCCCAAATAGCTTTTCTATGTGTTTTTCACAATATTGTCCTCTTTTCCTACAATGTGTTCTATGAGCATCAGACTTCTCTGACAACCCTACCTGGAACCTAACCCAACAATCTTCCCCTCCTGTGCTAATGTCATACTTTTCTGAGCAGGAATCATCATTTGACATGGGTAAATATATCATAGCCACTCTACTTCTTGCAAGCACTACTGCTACCACTTTAGTCTAAGCCACCACCATCTCCTGGTTGGATTGCTGCTTCTGTCCTTTCTCCCTTTACTGTCTATGTCAACACATCCACCAAGTGGCTTTAAAAATGCATGTCCAAGCATGTCATTGTTCCACTTAATAACTCTCCAATGGCTTCTCATGTCACTCAGAGTAGCAGCCAAACTTCTTATTATGACCCACAAAGTCCTTTATGATCTGACTTCTCCCCTTCCTCCTCTGAGATTCCCTTAGTGTCCTCCTCACTAACACAATTTTGGCCTCACCGCCCTTTTGGCTATTCTGTGAATATACCAGGCACACTCCCACCTGAGAGCCTCTGCCTTTGCTGTCTTCTCTACCTGGGATGCTCTTCCCTCATATCCATGTGGATCTTTCCATCTCCTTTTATGGGTCTTTTGTTAAATTATACCTTACTGGTGGAACCTATCTCAACTACCCTTTTAAAATTTGCAACTCTCATGGGCCAAAGATCGTAATAGACATGCCATCAAAGAAGATATACACCTGGCAAATAAACACATGAAAAGATGAACCACATGATATATCATCAGGGTAATGCAAATAAAAACAATAATCAGATGCTACTACATACCAATTAAAATGGCCCAAATCCAGAACACTGATAACATCAAATGCTGACAACAACGCAGAGTGACAGAAACTCTCACTCATTGCTGGTGGGAATGCAAAGGGGTATAGCCACTTTGCAAGACAGTTTGGCAGTTTCTTATACTGCTAAACATAGGCTTACTGAAAAATTCAGTAATCATGCTCCTTAGTATTTACCCAAAGGAACTGAAAATTACGAATATACAAAAACCTGTACACTGATGTTTATAGCAGGTATATTCATAATTTCCAAAACTTAGAAGCAAATAAGATGTTGTCTGAAGGTAAATGGATAAACTGGGGTACATCCAGATGATGAAATAATATTTAGTGCTAAAAAGAAATGAGTTATTAACTTGGTGTCTGTAGCTCAGTGGGTAGGGCGCCAGCCACATATACTGGGGCTGGTGGGTTCCAAACCCAGCCTGGGCCTGCTAAACACAATGACAAGTACAACAAAATAACGGCCAGGCGTTGTGGTGGGCACCTCTGTCCCAGCTACTTGGGAGGCTGAGGCAAGAGAATTGCTTAAGTTCAAGAGTTGGAGGTTGCTGTAAGGGCGACACAGTAAGACTCTGTTTCAAAACAAACAAACAAACAACAACAACAAAAAAAAAACGAAGGAAAGAAACGAGTTATCAAGTCATGAAAAAACATGGAGGAACGTTAAATGCATGCTGAGTAAAAGAAGCCTAACTGAACTTTACCTCCTTCATGTTTACATGGATGGAGCTGGAAAATATTCTTCTTAGCAAAGTATCTCAAGAATGGAAGAAAAAGTATCCAATGTACAC
>NW_003852611.1:1836854-1846670 GCF_000181295.1 Otolemur garnettii | reverse complement strand
CAACTATGGTCAACCCTCTATATCTCTGTGTGCCTGTGTTCATGGATTCAACCAACTTCAGACCAAAATAGTGAGGAAAATAAAAATTATACAAATAAAAACCCAATACAGTATAATTATTACTTATATAGTACTTATATTAGTTATTATAAGTAATACTTAAAGTATATGGGAGGATGGGTGTAGGTTATATGCCAATGTCATGCCATTTAATATAAGGGACTTGAGCATCTAAGGATTTTGGCATTGATTGGGGGGTCTGGAAACAAAATCTCCCTTGGATACTGAGTAATAAATTATATGGCATTCTGGGAAAGGCAAAATTATGAGGACAGCAAAATGATCATTGATTCTCAGGGATGGAGGAAGATAGTGATGCATAGGTGGGATATAGAGCTTTTATTTATTTATTTATTGCAGTTTTTGGCTGGGGCTGGGTTTGAACCCGCCACCTCCGGCATATGGGGCCCGGCACCCTACTCCTTTGAGCCACAGGCGCCGCCCATGGATATAGAGCTTTTAGGGCAGGATAGCAGTGTACTATGCTGTAATGACAAATATGTCTCATTATACATTCATCTAAACCTATGGAATGTACAAATTAAGAATGAACTCTAAACTGTGCATTTGAGGTGATAATGATTTGCTACTGTAGGGGCATCAATTGGAACAAATGTCGCACTTGAATGGGATATCTTGATAATGGGAGAGGCTAAGCGTGTTGGGCAGCAGAGGGTGTATGTGTCATCTTTCTACACACATACTTTCCTCTTGATACTGTTGTAAACTTAAAATTGCTCTACAAAACAGTCTTTAAAAAAAATTGTGGCTCTGGGCAGTGCCAGTGGCTCAAAGGAGTAGGGCGCCAGCTCCATATGCCAGAGGTGGTGGTTTCAAACCCAGCCCTGGCCAAAAACCGCAAAAGAAGAAAAAAAAATGTGGCTTTGCGTCTGTAGCTCAGCAGCTAGGGCACCAGCCACATACACGGGAGGGGATAGATTTGAATGCAACCCGGGCCTGCCAAACAACAATGACAACTACAATAAGAAAACAGCTGGGCGTTGTGGCGGGTACCTGTAGTCCCAGCTACTTGGGAGGCTGAGGCAAGAGAATTGCTTGAGCCCCATAGGTGGAGGTTGCTGTGAGCTATGATGCCATTGCACTCTACCAAGGATGACAAAAAAAAACCTCTTTGAAAAAAAAAAAAAAAAAAAAGAGTAGAGCCAGGTGTAGTGGCTCACACCTGTAATCCCAGCACTGAAGACAGCAAAATGATCATTGATTCTCAGGGACGGAGGAAGGCCTCTCTGGGAGGCCAAGGCAGGTGTATTGCTTGAGCTCAGAAGTTTAAGACTAGCCTGAGCAAGAGTGAGCCCCTTTCTACTAAAAATAAAAAAAAAAAAACCTAGCCAGGCATGGTGGTGCACACCTGTATAGTCCCAGCTACTCGGGAAACTGAGGCAAGAGTATCACTTGAGAGTGCTGTGAGCTACAATGATGCCATGGCACTTTACTTACAGTGATAGAGTGAGACTCTGTCTTGAAAATAAACAAACATACAAAAACCTCCCATAGTATTGGGTCATAACTTCACTATGCAAATATACACGTTTTTATTTGTCATCAAGGGAAAAAAGAACTAACATTTATTGAATATCAGCTAGACCATGATAAGTACTTTTTATATGTTATTTAATTCTGAGAACAATTCTCAGAACATTCTCTAATGAAGTAAGTACAATTGTTATATCCATTTAACAGTTGAGGAACTGAGTGAGGCACAGTGAAACTAGTTATTTATTTTGCTCACAGTCATACACCTCAATTAGTATCGGTGCCATTACGCTCAAACCCAAATCTATCTTACTTCTGGGCTTAGGTAATTTTCGCAAATGACCCTACTCAGAATTAATTATTAGAAATGTGTCTACCAAATTAGTTCTTACCTTAATAATTTGGGGAGAGGGCAAAGGGCAAGGGAGGAATCATAGAAAGGAGAAGTATAAACCTGATTAACTTTTGAGCTTCAGGGGAGCACTTAGGGATAGTAGGCTAAGGACACCTGTGGAGAAGGGTCAGAGTTAGACAAGTCACCAGAAGAAGCTTCTCCTTCACAGTCGGATATACTACTTAGGTGTACCATTAAGGCTTTGGTGTATACCCCAGAAACAAGGTACAGGCATGGCTTCCCTTTCACAAGAGTTAAAGGGCTGGAAAACATTATAAATGTGGGAAGTGATGGATATGTTAATTAGCTTGATTTCATCATTGCACAATGTAAACATATATCAAAACATCCCATTGTACTGCATACATATATACAATTATTGTTTGTCAATTTAAAAAAGGCTAGAGATATTCTTTCTTTGCCTGATAGATTATCCAAAGGCACACATGCTATAGCTCACATCCTCCTACCAGCATCCTAGCTCCTTGCTTGCCCTTACAAAGGGGAAAGGGTTGTTGTGGCAATGGCTGGAACAGTCCCTCTCGTCTCACCTAGCCTCAGGGCAGGCTTAAGACCTTTAAAGGTCCTAAACATTGACATAATGTCTTCCTCCATAGACGCACCAAACCTTAAAATGAGTGAAAGTTTTAAAGCTTCTCTAATTTTCTTCCATACAACTAAATCAATGCTTTCCTCCCTTTATTTATCACATACCAACATCTTTCAGAATTCGTTTCTCTTGGTAAGTGCTCAGGTTCATGATAGCTGATTTGTTGATGCCCTACATGATGCTTGGTGTGCCTCTGGGTAATCTAACGCAGTGGAAGACAGGATTAAAGGGGCACAACTCCCCACTCAGTGTGATTTCTCTGCTTACCATAGAGACAGACATTCATGGGCTCTTCTTGGGGTTAAAACAATGGCGTTTGTAAACATTCAAATGTATTACTACCACACACAGCATGACAACCCCTTGTCACGGGAGCACTTTTCAGTTTGCATGTAGAGAACAAGATCAAAGAGGCTGAAACAAAGGGAAGTTCAATTTTGAACAGAGGAGAATGGGAAAGGTTGGAAGTATGAGGTGCTGGTGAGAAAGACAGGGGCCTAAGGGAGGTGACTAAGTAGGAACCCTTAGGCTGCTGGGGACAGGGAGAGTTCCTGAAAGCTGGATATCAGAAGGAAGTAGAAGTGAATCAAATCGACCATGTTAGTAAAGATCTCCCCACCTGGGTAATGATGCAAGTGAAAGGGCCCTGGGGCATGGCACCTAGTATTTCAGAGAGGGGTCAAATACGTCCTTTGTCCTATCACTGTATTTCTGTCCTAGCCTAGAAGACCAGAAACACAAAAGTGGGATCTTTCAAGGAACCAGATCCACAGTTTCATTCAGACCACTGGTTCCTGGTCCTCACCCTTGTCCAGTTTTCACACCTTTCTTGGTCTTCTGTGATCCCTGGGGCTCTTAAGGGAATAAGAGCAAAGTGCAGGGCAGAACTGGAGCACACAGGGAGGCAGAGGTGGCTCCTTAGTGAGGCATCATCAAATCATGAGTTAATTAAGCAAAACCCTTAACATTAGTAAAACCCCCAAACAAATTCAAAACAAGTTAGGATGCCTAAATTCTCTTTTAACCAAAGGCAACATTTTCGAGAACTCATTTCTTACTCTGTCATTGCATAAATGCTCGATTTCACTAGAAGTATGTTCTCATCTGATCTATATTCTACGACATTGACATTTCTCTTTTCATTCACTCCTAAGCCTATTCAGAGTAAAGACTGCCAACTGTGTCATATTAGCAGCGGCTGTGAAATGGACTATTTTCCACTATGGCTAAGATGAGACCAGAATATGGAAAATAAAGCTAGTTTTTAAAATTCAATTTGCAGTAGGTATATATGAATAATTTATGTGTTCTTACTTTATAACATAATAATTAAGGTACCATTGATTTATTATAAAAAGTTAAAATATGTTTAATGATCCCACTTTATCTGAGCATTCAAAATTAAAATATAAATCAAAGGTATCATTAAATATAATTTCACCTTACTGTATGTTTCAAAGTCCATGGGTTATTCTATTCCAATGCTTCTAATCTCTTAATTCAGCTAAAAAAAAAAAAAAAAGAGATGACTCTAAAAAGTGACATGATAAATAATTTAAAGCATAACATTTTATGCCATAATCCTGACAAGAGAAGTAAAAGATGATGTAAAGTGGCAGAGGTTCTAAATTGCTGAAAAGGTATTAGCATTCTTTTCTGAAGTTTTGGCGCGCAAAAGAGAAAGCTATGCTAATTGATGCTTTCTAATTGAAAGATTAAGAAAGATTGAAAAGTGGTAATGGTTTTGTTGATTTGGAATGAATTTGTAGGATCACTGTTGTGTCTGGAGTTTGTGACCACAACAAAGAAAAGAGAAATTTTAGTTCTGGACATTACCTAAGGAGACTGACTCAGAGGACCTGAGAATGGATGTCTGCAGTGATCATGATGGAGTGGCAATATTAAGAAGAGGATAAAGAAAAAACATCAGGATCCAAACCCATACTTTGTTCTATAGAAGTATATTTTGTGTTAACCCAGCAGTTTCACTAAATGTGTCTGATTATTATTTTTAGCTTATTAATGATACTATAATAGTAGCTAGTTGGTATTTATCTCCAAGGCATTCTATATGCTTTGCAGGCACTTTTTAAAAATTCTTCTGCACTATATACTTGTCAGGTGACAATATTCATCAGTCACGCCCTCCTCCCAAGGCAATTTAGAGAGAGGGGGGAAAAGAGAGATAGCAAATAAGGAACAGATGAATAGCAGAACAAGGATTTTCAAAACAACAATGGAAAAATTTCTCAGATTTTCTGATTTCTACCCTACTAGGTTCTGCCTGAATCTTTGCTGCTTTGCTTCAACATGTAGGATCTAAAATAACCAGCATGCAGTGAAAGTCCAACAAAGTAAAATTTTATTTTTTCAAAGTTAATTAGTGATGTTTTTGACAAGTGTGAGTTTTCTTTAGTACCTTCATGGGAAGTAAATAACAGTTACCCAGATCCCTGAGATGTTGTCTTTATATTCTAAGAAGTGAAGATGCACACTGGGGGTGAGCGTGGAGCTGCCTGTTGGGGGCAGTTCTTACTGAGGCTTTAAATGGCTCCTGACATTTCTAAATTAAACTGCCCAAAGCTGGTACTTTTAGAGAGGAGGGGCTTTGCAATTTTGTTGAAATATATTTGTCTTTAAAATTGGAGCAGATTACAAGGCCATCTGTCCATGACATGAAGTGAGAAAGCTTACCCCTGGTGTTTGTTTTTGTTCTGTGACAACGCTTTCTAGTAAAACATGATTCTTATTTCATTAAAATATCAGCTATCAGGTACAGCTAAGGAAAATAATGGTTCTGGTTAATCCAGATTCTAGCTAGTAAGAAGTGACCATGTACATGCCTGTTTTCAAATACTAACAAAGACAGAAGTACAGGCTGGACTCGGTGGCTCATGCCTATAATCCTAACACTCTGGGAGGCCGAGGCAGGTGGATTGCTTAAGCTCATGAGTTCAAGACCAGCCTGAGCAAGAGCGTGACCCTGTCTCTATTAAAAATGGAAAAACTCAGGCAAGAGGATTGCTTGAGCCCAAGTTGAAGGTTGCTGTGAGCTATGATGCCACAGCACTCGACCCAGGGCGATAGCTTGAGACTCTGTCTCAAAACCAAAAGATAGCAGTACCATTTATTTGGCAAAAAAAAATTGATACTAAGGATACTTAAAATTTTCTCTAATGATCTATCTAGAAGGCATTACACAATCACACAATGTTGCAAGGGCATCTTAGCAAAGAGCAGTTTCTCGTATGCTAAAAATGAGCTGAAATGACAGCTGACAGTTTCAGTTGCTAGATCTTTGTGTGAGAATTTTGATCTAGAAACCCACAGCAATAATTAATTGCCTTATGGAGCTCTTTTCTTTAAAATTGAGGCTCTGTGTAGTGGCTCACATCTGTAATCCCAGCACTCTGGGAGGCTGAGGCTGGCAGATCACCTGAGCTCACAAGTTAGAGACCAGCCTGAGCTAGAGCGAGACTCTCTCTAAAACTAACCCGGCGTTGTGGCAAGCACCTGAAGTCCCAGCTACTTGGGAGGCTGAGGCCAGAGAATCGCTCCAACCTAGGAGTCTGAGGTGGCTGTGAGCAAAGACGCCATGGCACTCTACTGAGGGTGACAAAGTCAAACTCTGTCTCCACAATAAATAAATGAATAAATACAATAAAATAAAATTGGCCCTAACTTTTCAGTGGTTTAAAAGTACTCACGTCAAAACCAGAAACCTTAACCTACAGCATTGCTATTTGAGTTCCAAATGTAATTTAAAGCATCTTTATAGAGACAGTATTGGTTCTCGATGTAGCAAAACCATTTCCCTAAGAGTCAGGTAGTTTTTAAAGCTCTGGATTGCTGCTGTTTTTGTTCTATGATGGGGATTTTCTTTTATTATAATGCAGAGGGTTTTCTTCTTTTAGTGATAAAAGCCCAAGCTCCAATCAATTGATTTAGAAGGCTGTTTATAACTGACTTTGCCCTTTCTGGTAAATGTGCTGATGCTTGGTGATATCTGACTTTCCTTTGACAAGGGGTTTCTTGGTGATTATAAAAATAAATAAATATTGACTTCCTTTCTTTGAGGGCAACAGAGATTTTTCAATCTGAGGCTCACTTTTTTTCCCTGCTTGCTTCAGAAACCCAAGCTGATGGAAGAGTTGCTTGCCTCTCTAGGGAATAAGCCAAATGTAATGGGATTTAGCTGAGCTGCAAGGAGAAATTTCTTGACAATGTAGTAAAACATGGGAACCAAATTTGTCAAATAAAGCTGTAGAATACTAGGCAGGGATCACCTTTCCACTAAGAAGTCAATCAAGACTAGAGAGAGAAAAGGGAAAAGCCAGGGCAATGGTTATCTTTGGCTTGTGACTACCTTCTGATGCTTTTATTACTCTATTCTATTCTATTTTTGAGACAGAGCCTCACTGTCACCCTCAGTAGAGTGCCGTAGTGTCACAGTTCACAGCAACCTCAAACTCTTGGGCTCAAGCGATTCTCTTGTCCCAGCCTCCCAAGTAGCTGGGACTATAGGCACCTGCCACAAGGCCTGACTGTTTTTAGAGATGGGGTCTCACTCTGGTTCAGGCTGGTCTTGAACCTGTGAGCTCAGGCATTCCACCCGCCTCGGCCTCCCAGAGTGCTAGGATTACAGGCATGAGCCACGGTGCCGAGCCCTTCTGGTGCTTGATAGGTTGCTTAGGAAAACAATGAGCAAAGAGGACAAGGGACATATGCTACGTCTTTATAACTCTGGGAAAGCTGTCTTTCCCATTGAGATCAATACACGATCTTAGCCAGTAATTCGAAGCCCTTTACAAATTGGCTCTAGTCCATTTTTTCCAGTGTTCTCTGTCCTTCATCCTCTTCAGACATGCTGGGCCACAAATTGCATTGGATGGTCCCCTTCCCCGATAAAATGCAGGACAACTTTCTGCCATACACATTTGCTTAGACTTTCTTAGACTCAGATTCTCTGGTCGTCTCCCGGTTTCTCTGAAGTTGAATTATACTTCTCTCTTTCCACACACCCTAGTCCCTGCCATACTGGTTTCTTTGCTCTTTCATGCTGGCTATGCTCCTGGCTTGAGAGGCCTTCGCACTTCCTATTAGTTCTGCCTGGAACACGCTGTTCCAGAAATAGGATGGAATTCTTCCAGCATCGTCTTAAAACTTTCCTCGAGTCTCAAATTCCCTATGAGGCTTTTGACCACCTTATTTCAAATTCTAGTCTTCCCTGCCCTCTCCATACCATCTATCCTGCTGTACTTTTTTCACCATATCATTTTCTGTTACATGACATCCTTTTTTGTCCTCTCTCACCACCAGAATTTAAGTGCAGAGATTTTTGTCTATGATCTTCACTGCTGTATACCTAGCACCTAGATACAGTGTCTGGCATAAGTGGGCTCAGAAAATATTCACTGAACAAATAAATGAATTGATACTATACCCTCTACCTGAAATTTCCCCTTTTTATATACACCTATCTTTTAAGCTACCCTCAGGTGCTACCTCCTTTATAAAGCCTTTTCTGATTCTTCCTCCTTTTTCTTTTTTGATACAGAGTCTCACTCTCTTGCCCCCTGGGTTGAATGCCCTGATGTCACAGCTCATAGTGACCTCAAACTCTTGGGCTCAAGTGATCCTCTTGCCTCAGCCTCCCAGGCACAAGCAATTGGGACTATAAGCATCCACCATGACACCTGGCTAGTTTTTTCTATTTTTAGTAGAGGTGGGGTCTTGCCCCGGCTCAGGCTGATTTCGAACTCCTGATCTCAAGGGATCCTCGTGCCTCAGCCTCCCAGAGTGCTAGGATTATAGGCATGAGCCACTGCACCAGGCCTATCTTTTTCTTTAGGACCTTCCACAACAGTTTCTTCCATTTGAAGGGAACTTACTGAATTCTCATCTGTGCTGTGGTAACCTGTGTGTTTCCTTCTTTCTACCATTAAATATTTGCTTCCTGAGAGCAGGCCTTATATTATTGTCCATACCCTTTAGCTTTATAAAGTCATTTAAGAGCTCCAGTGTTGGGATGGAAGCATGGGGAGCTCCATAGATGCACTCTCTAGTGAAACAAACATAAATTATAAAAACGAAAACAAACAAAAAACTCAGGAAATTTTTCTAAGGACATACAGCAAATAAATATTTATTCAATAAAATTTAAACTCAGAACAGTTAGAGCATGGCAGATGACCCATGATCCCCTCTCCCCTTCATCCCTCCCCAGCTTGGCTTGAGGAAAGCTCTACTTCAGTAGGGTGTGGCCAAGAAGATCTTTAAACCTGCCATAATATGTAAGCCCTCTGCTTACAGATGTCTCACCTTTTTGGGTGAAACCAGTGTATGCTTTCCATGTATTGATTTATAACTTTACATGTAATTCCTGTCTTCGTGCAATGGAGAAAGCCAGACTGTAACCCAGCCCCAGTGAGTCCACTTGCTCAAGACTTCTTGGGCATGGCTCCAATCCATGGTCCTCAAATTTGACTGAGAATGAACTTCTTGATTCTTTGTATTTTTTTTTATTTCTTATAGCATAACTATATACATTAATGCAATCATGGGGTACAGTGTGCTGTTTTCATATACATTTTGAAATACTCTCATCATACTGGTTAACATAACCTTCATGTCATTCTCTTAGTCATTAAGACATTCATATTCTGCTTTTAGAAAGATTCACTTGTACCGTTGTAAGATAAACCATATAGGTGACCCCACCAATCACCCTCCCTCCCCCATCCACCCCTCTCACTTCCCCTCTCCCACCCCCTTCCCATGTTCTAAGGCTATAATTAGGTTATAACATTCCTATAAAAGCTATGATTTAGTTTCAAAATAGGGCTGTGTACATTGGATACTTTTTCTTCCATTCTTGAGATACTTTACTGAGAAGAAGATTTTCTAATTCCATCCATATAAACATGAAGGAGGTAAAGTCTCCATCTTTCTTTAGGGCTGCATAATACTCCATGGTGTACATATACCACAATTTATTGATCCATTTGTGGGTCGATGGGCATTTAGGCTTCTTTCGTGACCTGGCTATTATGAATTGGGCTGCAATAAACATTCTGATACAAATATCTTTGTTGTAATTCGATTTTTGGTCTCCTGGATATATACTTAATAAAGGAATTGCAGGATCAAATGGCAGGTCTATTTTTAGTTCTCTCAGTGTTCTCCAGATGTCTTTCCAAAAGGAATGAATTAATTTGCATTCCCACCAGCAGTGTAGAAGTGTTCCCTTTTCTCCACA
>NW_003852611.1:1810549-1835789 GCF_000181295.1 Otolemur garnettii | reverse complement strand
ATATGGGGCCAGCACCTACTCCTTGAGCCACAGGAACTACGCAAGTTTGGCTTCTTTTTCATTGACCATACTGATAGGTTTAGAAATGCTCAATTGCTCAGTTGGTGCTGCTCATGGGACAAGAAAAGAATTTCTCTAGGCCAACATTAGGGTATAAGAGTGTAAGTTTATTTTGAATTAGAGAAAAGGAAGAGAGTAGAGGGAAGAGATGAGAGAGAAGAGAGCAGGGAGTGAGAGAAAGGAAGATGGGGATGGGGGAGAAAAGGAGAAGAGAATGGCATCACAAGGAAAGCAAAGGAAGAAGGCCATCCCTGAGGTCCAGTGGGTAGCAGAATTTAAAGGGAAGGGGGAGGCCAGGTGCAGTGGCTCATGCCTGTAATCCTAGCACTCTGGGAGGCCGAGCTGGATGGACTGCCTGAGCTCATGGTTCAAGACCAGCTCAAAAAACTGCAAGACCCTGGACTCTAAAAAATAGCCAAGTGTTGTGGTGGGCACCTATAGTCCCAGCTACTAGGGAGGCTGAGGCAAAAGAACTGCTTGAGCTCATGAGTTTGAGGTTGCTGTGAGCTATGACACTATGGCACTCTATTGAAGGTGATAAAGTGAGACTCTGTCTCAAAAAATAATAATAATAAATAAAGGGAAGGGGAAGGTAATTGCAGCTGAATTCACAAAGCACTGGGAATAGGAATGCTGTGTCCGTTGTTCCTCAAGCAAGGTTGCAGATAGACATTGGTGTTTCCAATTCTGAGGCCTGACTATTCATCTACAGGGACACTCAGGAATCACTTGAAGCTTAAAGGAACAAATTCTAAAAGATCAAGGAGCTGGGGAAATATAAAGAGATTTTACATTTCCTTTCGTTTATTGGGTTCCTCAATGGATAGAGATCCACAAGGGTCGGGGGGAGTAGGGGCTGGGAAGAGAAAGAAAGCTGGTAGAGAGATTTTATGCCTTATTAAAAACTATGAGTTAATAATTTTCCTATTATTTCACCACAAAGACCAACCATCTTTACAAATACTATGGTCATAACCACCCTCTTGCCCTAGCTCACTTGTAGGGCTGAGATTCCATGCCAGGAGAGACAAGCTACGACTCCTGCCCAGTGCCTGGTGTAGTGGCTCAGAGACTTTGCCCATGTGCAGAGATAAGTCCATAAAAAAAGGAAATTTCTGGGCAGTGCCTATGGCTCAAAGGAGTAGGGCGCCAGCCCCATATATCAGAGGTGGTGGGTTCAAACCCAGCCCTGGCCAAAAACTGAAAAAAAAAAAAAAAAAAGAGAGACAATCCAGAAATTTCTGAGGCTTTTCCTAAAGGAGCTGACTTTATTGAAATAGAGAGTGAGAAAATTCAACCCTAAAAGCACTCTTGAAAACAATGGAGATTTTGATAGTAAACAAATGTGAGGAAGCTGGTAACTATGTCAAAAACAATAAACTTAAACCATACTATAACTAGTAACTGGAGGTAATCAAAAAAAGATACTACCAAAAAGAGCCCTCTTGGAGTAGAGAGCACATGTGGTGAAAATAAGATGGATTAAGTCAGGATACGCCAACGTGACACAGCTGGTCCTTCAAGGCCTAAATGACCTTTACCTCCAGTCTCCCATTCTTATTATTTTGTAAACTTAGCTCCCACCCTAAAGATGCATATCTTGAGCAGTTCAGGTGGATTGATTTAGGAGATTAACTTTTGATTTGAAAAGGTTGCAGTAGATCACTCAGTTATGCTGATTATTATTTAAAATAAGAGTTAATGTGGTTTTGCTTTGAACTTTCATGTGTAAAACTGTGATTTTGGAAATGGAAGGAGAGAACGGTCTTGGAGATGCTACTCTCACTGTACTCCAGAATAGTTGGCTTTCTGACAAAGTTTGGTGGACCTATCCCTGTCTCGGCATATTGGCTAACAGTGATAGGTAGCCAGACCCTCTTTGTCTGGTAACAGAGTCAGAACAAACCTCAGAGACTGGTCTCCAAACTAGTGCTGCCCAAATTCTACTCGATGGAAGTTTAAAGCAATTTATGCACTAGTGTATTGTTAAAAGCAAGAGAGAAACCAGCCTCAATTAGTGGAGCATAACAGCTGGATGTGATATATATCAAGGCATAAAGTAAAACAGAGAGGTCAGTGAAAGAGTCAAAGAGAGCCCTGATAAAGTCAGTCATATCAGGATAACTATGTGTATACCCAAGTTTTGGTGTCCTCTAAGAAATGACTTCCAAAGCTAAATGCTATGGGAAAACAGCCTTCACTAACACAGCATAGCAAACTCACTAAACAAAGCAAGCAAAAATAAAAGCTTGCTGGGGCAGCGCCTGTGGCTCAAAGGAGTAGGGTGCCAGCCCCATAAACCAGAGGTGGCAGGTTCAAGCCCAACCCCAGCCCCAAACTGCAAAATAAATAAATAAATAATAAAAGCATACTTAAGAAAGTGGATAGAGGAACTGATATCTAGAGTTGCTATAGTACTTAAAATGTCTAGTTTTCAATAAAAATGACAAGATATTTCAAAAAACACAGGAAAGTATTCAGGAATACGCACAAGAATAAGATTATCTCAGGCCACAGACACTGCCTGTGAGAGGACCAAAATGACAGATTTAACAAAGACTTCAAAGAGCCAATATAAATATGTTTAGATTAAAAAAAACTATGCCTAAGTAAGTAAAGAAAGCTATGATGAAAATACGAAATCATGACCAGGTATGGTGGCTCACACCTGTAATCCTAACCACTTTGGGAGGCTGAGGCAGGTGGATCACCTGAGCTCAGGAGTTCAAGACCAGCCTGAGCAAAGTGAGACCCTGTCTTTACTAAAAATAGAAAAACTAGCTGAGTGTTGTGGTAGTCACCTGTAGTCCCAGCTACTCAGGAGGTTGAGGCAAGAGGATCACTTGAACCCAGGAGTCTGAGGTTACTATAAGCTATGATGATGCCACAGGACTCTTCCAGGGTGACAGAGTAAGACTCTGTTTCAAGAAAGAGAATAAAAGAAAAGGAAATATGAAATCAAATAGAGATAGAAGGTCAATAAAGAGATAGAAAATATTTTTTAAAAGAAGGGAATAGAAATTCTAGAGTTGAAAATTACTGAACCAAAATGAAAAATGTCTTAGAATAGCCCAACAATGAACTTGAACTGGCAGAAGAAAAAAAAATTAGGGAACTGGAAGAGAGATTAATAGATATAATGTGATCTGAAGGAGAGGAAAAGAATGAAGAAAAAGAGGGCCTTGGTGAAATGTGGGATACTATTAAGCACACTAAATTATGTATAATGTTTTTTGGGGGGGCTAATGTGGTCCCACAAACCCTCCTCCCCTCCTCCTAAGACAAAAAACATAAAGGACCTAGTTAGCCCCACCCACTGAAGAAATTTGTGCCAAAGAACCCTAACTCATCAAAGCCCTCCCCGCAAGCTATGGAATTTGCCCTCTCCCTACAGCCCCATATGAAAGGGGTCTCTAACTGTAACTCTCCCCCTCTCTCCATGCCTTCACCATTTTTGCTCTGCCCAGGCTGGTCACCATCCCTTTTCAATAATTGTGATCTAAACCTCTCTGCTTTGGAGCTTGTCTCTGGGTGCCACTGCAACACCTCTCATAATGGGATTATCAGAAGGAGGGGAGAGAAAGGAACGGGAAATATTTCAGGAAATAATGGCTGAAACTTTGCTCAGTTGATGAAAAACATTAATCTACATATTCAAGAAAACTAATGAACTCTATATAGGATCATTTTAAAGAGATCCACATGTTGACACATCATAATAAAAATGCTAAATGCCAAAGACAAAAAGGAAAATCTTTAAAGCAACAAGAGAAAAGAGAGACTTATCACGATTAGAGGAATCTCAATGAAACAAACTGCTGATTTCTCATCAGAAGCAATAGAGGCCAGCAGGCAGCAGGTTGATATATTGAAAGTGTAAAAAGAAAAAAAAAATTATTAAGGAAGAATCCCATATTCAACAAAACTAGCTTTTAAAAATGACGGCAAAATGAAAACATTCAAAGATGAACTAATAATGAAAGAAGTTGTTGCAAGCAAACCCACTTTATAAAAACTACTGAGATTCTTTAGTATGAAAGCAAGTGCTCACACGAGGTACAGTTGTCCCTCTGTATTCATGGAGAATAGGTTCCAGGACCCCACAGGATACCATAATCCATGGATGCTCAAGGCCTTTTTATAAAATGAGGTAGTGTTTATATATAACTCACACAGATCCTCCTGTATGCTTTAAATAATCACTAGATTACTCCTATAGTAATACCTAATACAATGCTTACACATCACTTCATTTGTATGGATTTGGTGTAGTACTTGGTGCATGGCAAATTCAAGTTTTGCCTTTTGGAGCTTCATGGACTTTTTATTCTTTTGAAATATTTTCAATTCACTGTTGGTTGAATCCATGGATGCAACACCAATGGATATGGAGGGCCGATATGTGGATCCACATGAAAAACAAAGGTAATTATGTAATTATAAAAGACAATATAAATAAATATTTATGGCTCAGAGCCTATGCTCAGTGGTTAGGGTGCCAGCCACATACACTGAGGCAGGCGGGTTCAAATCTGGCCTGAGCCTGCTAAAATAATGACAACTACAACAAAAAAAATAGCCAGGCATTGTGGCAGGCACCTGTAGTCCCAGTTACTTGGGAGGCTGAGGCAAGAGAATCGCTTGAGCCTAGGAGTCTGAGGTTGCTGTGAGAGAGGACGCCACTCTACCCAGGGCAAAAAAGTGAGACTGTCTCAAAAATCAATCAATAAATATTTATTTTCCTTTGTTCTCTTTATTGATTTAAAGGAATAGTATAAAACCACTGTTGCTGTCTTATAACATCTATAAATGTAATATATTTGGGAATAATAACACAAATGATGTGGGTGGGAACAAAGTTGTGTTAGAGTAAGGAAATGGTACCAGATGGTAACTCAAATCCATAAGGACAAACGAAGAGGACTAGAAATGGTAAATAAGAATATTAATAATACAAACTATATAGATGTATATTTGCTTTCCTTTCTTTTCTCTGCTCCTTTAAAAGACATTAAATTGTATACAGTAATAATTATGACAGTGTATTATTGAGTTTGTAACACATGTAGTATATAGATGTAATATGTATGATAATACAAAAATGGAGAAGAGGGAACAGAGCTCTACAGGACATATCGCTGGAATTCAGTAAAGATCAATCTGAAGTAGATTCTAATAAGTTAAGATGTATTTGGTAAGCCCTAGAGCAAACACTAAGAAAATAGTTCAAAATATAATTAAAAAGTCATAAAAGGAATTAAAATATTTTACAGAAAATATTACTTAATGCAAAAGAAAGCCTTAGAGGAGCCATAGAGAAACAAAAAGACACGAGGCATATAGAAAACAAAAAGTAAAATGGCAGATGTAAATCCAGCTTTCCACACAGACACACACCTGCACGCACACACTCACGTTTTTGCTTCTTTTATTTTGGGCTCTAGGGAAATGGGAGTAGGATGAAAGGGGGGGAAAAGTTCTATATTGAAAAATCGAATTTCTCTATGACAATTTTCATTGCTGAGGAATATGTTTTAGCCTGTATACTCCTGTGGGTAGGCAGCATGCTAGCAGGATGCAGTGGAAAAACTGTAGGCTTGTAAGTCAGTCAGATAAGACCATGTGCAAATTACTTAATCATTGTAACCCCTACTTTCTTCAACTACCAAAATGAGATGAATAATGTTATTGTGAGTATTAAATCCCTGCTTCCCCAATATGGTTGATTATTGGAATCTACCTAGCATTTCATGAAACTTAAGTTTGCCTCCCAGACCAGATAGCTAACTCCCTTGTGCTTCTTACAAAACACAGCCACTGTTGCCAGTTTCTTGTGTATTCATCCAGTCCCTGAGGAGCTTATTTAAAAGTGCACAAATTGGATTTCAAATTAATTTTCATTTCTTTCTTTCTTTTTTTCTTGAGACAGAGTCTCACTTTGTCGCCCTTGGTGAAGTGCCATGGTGTCATAGCTCACAGCAACCTCAAAGTCTGGGGCTCAAGTGATTCTCTCGTCTCAGCCTCCTAAGTAGCAGTGACTACAGGCACCTGCCACAACACTTGGCTAGTTTTTTCTTTTAGGAGATGAGGTCTCCTATGGCTCAGGACGGTCTGGAATTCTGTGAGCTCAGGCAATCCACCTGCCTAGGCCTCCCAGAGTGCTAGGATTACAGAGCCACCCCACCTGGCCGTTTCCTTGTTTCTTTTTAAAGCTGTGTAGCATTCTGTCATATGAACGTTCCATAGTTTATTTAATCAGTGTCCTAATGATAGATGATTAGGTTGTTTTTGATCAAAGCAATTATTTGTTAAATGGAATATAATAGATGTGCTAGTGAGGTGGCTCATGCCTATAATCCTAGCACTTTGGGAGGCCTAGGTGGGTGGATTGCTCGAGTTCAGGAGTTGGAGACCAGCTTGAGCAAGAGTGAGAACCTGTCTCTAAGAAATAGCGTTGTGTGTGGGGAGCTTGGTCTATCACTCGGTCACCCTGGGTAGAGTGCCATGACGTCATAGCTCATAGCATCCTCAAACTCCTGGGCTCAAGTGATCTTGCCTCAGCTTCCCAAGTAGCTGAGGCCACAGGCATGTGCCCCCATGCCCAGCTAATTCTTCTGTTTTTAGTAGAGATGGGGTCTCACTCTTGCTCAGGCTGGTCTAAACCCCTGAGCTCAAATGATCCTCCTGTCTTGGTTTCCCAGAGTGTTAGTTAGGATTACAGGTATGAGCCCCTTTACCCAACCCCCATAATTCCATTATATGCTGTCACAATGCTCTCCAATGTGTTTGTGCTAGTCTACGCTACAGCTAACTGTGAATGAGAAGGTCTATTTCTTTGTATGCTTGCCAACACTGTATACTATCAAACATTTATACTTTGCCATTATGGTTCAGGTTGCAGTTGCTTCTCAATTTATATATATCCATTTGCCTTTGTTTAAATGTGTGGTTTCTGGTCATGTTCTTTGCCTATTTTTTGTTGGTTTGATTTTTTTCCCCAATTGATTTATTGGAGCCTTTTGTATATTTATATAATATATAAATTTGAGATGTTTGAGGTGTTGCAATTTTTCTCCCAGTTTATAGTTTGTTTTTTGACTTTGCTTTTGGTCTTATTTCTTTCTTTGCAGAAATGCTTAACTTATATGTAGAATTTATCAATATTATTCTTTATGGTTTCTAGGTTTTGAGTTTTGCTTAGAAAGATGTTCCTCACCTGAGAAGGTCCATTCCTTGAGATTCTAATTCAACAGATCTGGGGCACAGTCCCAGGAGTGTTTAACAAGATGCTACACCAGTAATTGTGGTCATCAGCCAGGTCTAGGAACATGGCTGAAATAAAATCAAGTATATAAGGCACCTGACATGTAGTAGACACATAGTAACTTTTTTCTCTAGTCTCTTTTCTTACTATCTTAAGAAGCAACTTCCAAATTCACATTGGGCAGAAAGAAAAACAGCATTTTTGTTTTGGATTTTTTTTTTTGGAAAGCTACTTATCTCAATTATTAATTTTTAAAAGACTTTGGCCTCACTAAATGGTTATCAGATCTCATCATCATAAATCATAAGCATATATTGAGTGCCCAAGATTTGGTAAACTCTACATATGAAGTTATGTTGTTAATATTATTAAGAAGATGATGATACTGACCCTACCTTAGTGGGCCTTGGGAATTGGTGTCTTTCTTCAGCAAAAGTAATTCATCTAACTAAACGTATTTTTCAAAAAAGGTCATTTATATGTAGGGGCACTAGACACAATTTGATGAAAGTCCTTGGTCTATCTAATAGATTGGGTCTAATTGGCTTAAACAGATATGACGTGGCCTTGTTCTTAGGTGCTTATCATATGACAAGATTTCATTATTAGCTCCTTGAGTAATTATATTCATTGCCCCTTTTCCCTTTTTGGGCTAGGCAGAATGTAAACATTTTCTTGAAAATGTTTTCCAAATGTTAATGTGCATACAAGGTTACCTGGGGATCTTGTTAAAATGCAGACTGTGATTCAGTAGGTCTGGGGATGGGGTCAGAATCCTCATTTCTAACAATCTCACAGGTGATGCCTTAGTGCTGCTGGTCCATGGATAACATTTTGAGGAACAAGGTGCCAGATCATAAAGTCTCATCCAATCTCTTCTGAAAAGTCACTGGTTCCTTCTCTTGGCATCTTATATATTTTTTCTTTCTTTCTTTTTATATATGTATTTTTCAATATTTTCTTTGTTTTATTTTATTTTATTTTAGACAGAGTCTCAAGCTGCTGCCCTGGGTAGAGTGCCATGGCGACATTATAGCTCACAGCAAGCTCCAACTCTTGGGCTCAAGTCCTCTTGCCTCAGTTTTTTGTATTTTTAGTAGAGACAGGGTCTTTCTCTGGCTCAGGCTGGTCTCAAACCCATGAGATCAAGCAATCCATCCACCTCGGCCTCCCAGAGTGCTAGGATTACAAGCATGACACCATACCCAGCCTTTTTTTGGGAGGGGGAGACAAGAGTCTCATTATGTCACCCTTGGTAGAGTTCTGTGGCATCATAGCTCACAGCAACCTCAAACTCCTGGGCTTAAGTGATTCTCTTGCCTCACCCTCCCAGTAGCTGGGAATACAGGCTTCTGCCACGATGCTTGGCTATTTTTTTGTTGCATTTGGCCCTGGCCGGGTTCTAACCTGCCAGCCTCAGTGTATGTGGCTGGCACTGTAACCACTGTGCTACAAGTGCCTTTTTTTTTCTTTTTTAGAAAATCACACTCTGTTATCCCAGGTTATAGTGCCATGGTGTCAGCCTAGCTTTCAGCAACCTCAGACTCCTAGGTTCAAGCGTCCTGCACAACATCCCCAGCTAATTTTTCTATTTTTAGTAGAGACAGGGTCTTGCTGTTGCTCAGGCTGGTCTTGAACTCCTGAGCTCAAGGGATCCTCCTGCCTCAGCCTCTCAGAGTGCTAGGATTACAGGTGTAAGCTACAGCTCCACCCTATTTTTTTTTCAATTCTTTATTCTTAGTTTCCTCAATTCTTTCATTTAACCGTAAATCAGTCTAGTAGGATTGGCCAAATAAGAAGACCTTTTTGATGGGTACCAAGAGTCCCTTCCCCATTCAGAGAAAGTCTACTGCTCTGCCATACTGCTTTAAATTTTCAATTCTGGAAAGCCCTCTGTTTTTTTTTTTTTTTTTTTTTTCCCCAGATGGAGGCTCAGTCTGTTGCCCTGGGTAGAATGCTATGGCTTCATAGCTCACAGCAACTTCAAACTCTTGGGCTTGAACAATCCTCTTGCCTCAGCCTCCAAATAGCTGGGACTACAGGCACCCATCACCATGCCTGGCTAGTTTTTCTATTTTTAGTAGAGACAGGGTCTCACTCTTGTTCAGGGTGGTTTAGAACTCCTGAGCTCAAGGGATTCTCCTGCCTCAGCCTCCCCAAATGCCAGGATTACAGGTATAAGCCACCACGCCTGGCCTGGAAAGTCCTCTTAAAGTCTCTGGTGAAGGGTAATGTGACCCAGGAAAGTACAGTGGGCTAGACTACTTAGGCATTAATAAGACTGAAACACCAACCAACCATTGTCGGCATAAAACTGCCCATACAAATTGATGAAGTGGTACAAGGTGAGAATTAGAATAAGGGCCACCAAAACTGTGTGAAGGAATAGGCCTAGCCAAAATAATGATAATAATTGAACACTGTGAAGGAACTAGGTCTAGCTAAAATAATCAGCCACTGTCCCCTAGTTTGCTTATTAGTCACTGTCCCCTTGTTTGCTGTTCTGTAATTGCTACTCTAGAGGGCACAGGTGGTAGTTGTAAAGATTCTTAACTTTTCTCTGTAAATAACATCACCTGTTCTGAACCTAGGGTAGGTTTTGAGATATCTTCCACGTCCTGAATTCCAGTGGATTGAATGACCCACCCAGACCAAGAAATTGACTGGTCTTGGACCCCCCACTAAAACTCCATTCCAGTGGATCGGGTGACCCACCCAGACAGAGGCCCACACCAAAGGACTGATAGCTCTGCCTCAAAACCAGCCAATTAGCAGACTCTGATCGCCTAACCCTCTGCCCACCAAACTGTCTTTTAAAAAACCCGTGCCCCAGTTCTTGGGGAGGTAGCTTTCAGAGAATTCTCTCCAGTCTCCCTGCTTAGCATTATACAGAAGGAAAACCTTTTTCTGCCGTAAGCCCTGCTGTCTTTGGATAATTGGCTTTCTCTTGGGCAGCAGGCAGATGAACCTGGCTGGGCAGCAACAAGCAGAGGGATTACAGAAAGAATGGTAGGTACATAGGTAAGTGTTAATGGGGTGGGAGGTACAGAACTTGGTACATAAAGGTATTGGGTGTTAGAGTGAGATCGGGTCAAATTGGATATAAGATGATAAAAGAAGAAATCAGCAGGACATAAAGACATTTTGTTTTAAATGTATTGTCTATTTTGTTCTGCTTATTTATTTTTATTTTTTATTTCTTTGAGACGGAATCTCTAGCTGTTGCCCTGGGTGGAGTGCTGTGGCATCATAGCTCACAGCCACCTCCAACTCTCTTGGGCTCAAGAGAGCCTCTTGTCTCAGTTTTTCTGTTTTTAGTAAAGACAGGGTTCTGGGTTTTTGCTCAGGCTGGTCTCCAACTCGTAAGCTCAAGCAATTCACCTGCCTCAACCTCCCAGAGTGGTAGGATTACAGGTGTACACCACGCTGGGCCATATTTTGCTTATTTAAATGTTTTGTATACTTGATCCTCTAGGGATATTATTGGCTAAGATCCTGAATGAGTCCCCCTCTTTGCTGGCTCTTTGTCTCAAAAAAAAAGAAGAAGTCTCTGTGCCCTGAGAGCTGTGGCATCATCTTATTGCCTAGCAACCTTGAATTCTTGGCCTCAAGCGATCCTCTAGCCTCAGCCTCCCCAGTGCCAGGAGTACAGGCACTGGCCACAACCACCACTTAGTTTTTCTATTTTTAGTAGAGAAGGGTCTTGCTCTTGCACAGGCTGGTCTTAAGCAATCTGCGTGTCTCAGCCTCTCAGAGTGCTAAGATTACAGACATGATGAGCCAAGGAGCCTGGCTCCTGGTGACTCTTTAACAACCTAATGAGACTAAGAGATCTTGTGGTTTGGCCAAATGGCTTCACTCATGACCGGCCTGCTGCTCGGCTAAGGCCCAGGACCTGGTGCTTCGCTAAAGGCCACACCAGTCGTGCCTGGAACCACAAAAGTCAAACTGGGGAGGTGTGCTCCTCCACCAAGAGGAACACTCCATGTTGGTGCAGCCCCCAGCTGGTTGGAAATGCATGGGAATTGGCTTTGAGGGCCTCTAACAGTTATGCAGGCACTGTAGAGGGAGATGGGGGGTTGGCAGGAAATGATGATGAAGGCTGCAAAGGGCTAGCAGGCAGGCTGAGAGACGTTTGCATGAGCTTTATTGCTAGAAGAAAGGAAGAATTGGCTGGCTAGCCTGCCTCACATCCCAGTGAAGGAATCGGCTTTTATCTGAAAACAAAGAGCTGTTTAAAAACCTGAAGCAGAAACTGCAGGACATTTTCTGTTTCAAAAATACACCCTATTCCCTGCCCCTCCCCATGTATATAAACAACAAAACTCTGGGAGGGTAACAATACTGGTTCCCACCAAAAGGACCTTTCTCTCTACATCTCCCGACTTAATCAGGGGTGGGGTTTTGTGGGATTTGGTGAATGGATTGGCCCATAGGGAAAAAGAGTGCAGAAACTTGACAAGAGAGGTGAGAGAGGAAAAGTAACTTGAATCATGCACCGGTTGCAGCCTTAAAAGTCGGGTGAACAGTGGACCAAAGTCCTGTATTGGAAAAGCATGAGTTTTCACTACAGCACCTACCAAGCACTTGTAGGGGTGAGGGGAGACTTGCCTTTTCCCCAGAAAGTTCGCTGAAAAATCAACTCACAATTAAGGCAGATTAGTAAGAGAGTGTTTTGTTTACCGTGGGCTTGGGGAGAATCACGGAGTGATTGCCTAATATATTCCAATGGGATTCAGATAATTCTTTTACCTGTTTTTTTGGAAGGGATGGGGAAAGAGGAATTTAGGTAATTCTGCGTAAGGCCAACACAAGGTTGCTAGGGACGATGAATGAATAGGGGAAACAGATTGACTTGTAAATTAACCTGAGAGACAGGTATTATGTTTAAAATGATTGGGCCGTGTCTGGAATCATTCTTTCTTCCTGAAATATATTGAAAAAACAGGGAGAGGAAGGGAAGTCCATTGTTCTTTTGATGGGTTAGCAGGGCTTATGCAGATAGAGGGAAAGCCTCTTCCAATGCCTTTTTATCTGGAAAGGCCTTAATCAAAATATTCTTTATACCAAGGAGTCATATTTGGGGGTAAAATTTCCTGAGCGCCTTCACACTCAATTGGGTCCTGTATCCATCTCTCATTTGCTCTTTGTGGCTAATGCAGAGCGATGGAGCAGCCTCGGGAGAACAGCTGGAGAAAGCTCAGAAAGACAAATTAACAGGAGACCAGCGCAGCAGCAAACGCTAGAGAACAGCGCTCAGCTGACCCATTAAATGAGCAATTCTGTAAAGTGTGTTAATCAGCGCCGCGCCGGAGAGCCCAGCAAAACGCTCTGGGAGATACCTGGCGCGGAAACGTGACTCTCATCTCTGCGATCTAGGAACGCTGGTGGTTCCCGGGTCGTAGTTTCTCTCCTCTGTCTCGCTTAGAGAGAGGGCTTCCTTGGCTGCTTGACGCTGGAGAGTAGGCAGTCAGGTGCATGATTGGCGAGCCTCACGCGGGTGATAGCCCAGTTGTCTGCGAGTCCATCCCGGGTCCCAGGACCCTGCCTGCTTGCTCTCTGATTGGCGGGGCTGGACCCCTGACACTTAAGGATCTCTTACATGGGAGGGGTGGAAAAGACGAGTTCTCTTCGGTAGTGGGAAGAGCTCGCATCATGAATAAAACTAGGTGGCCCGTGTCGTTACAAATTTCAGCCCGCGAAGAATCAAGCAGGTGAACTGCTGGCTGAACTAGATACCTGTTCAGTGGCTGGAAGAGGGGGCCAGGAGAGCTGAAAAACTTTGCTTAGTGCCTTCCCACACCTGCACTCAGCGGAGCGCTCGCCTCAATCCTGCATGTCGGCCTACTCTGGTGTGGACGCTAGACGGCGCTGCCGGGACGCGCTTTCCTTTTCCCAGAAAAGGTAAGAGAAAAGCGCCTTTTTTTTTTTTTCCTACCGGGGGATGGGGGATTTGGGGTTGGCTGCCTTTTCCACTCTGCCTCCCCCACCCCTCCTCTCCCAGATCCAGAGGGGTGTGGAAGAGGAGGAGGAGCAGAAGCTGCCCGCTTCTTGACTTGCCAGAGCGGTTCTCTCTAATTCCCACCTCCTCCCCGGTGCAATCAGTCAGCTAGGAGGCACCAAACTGTTAGCGACAAAAACGCAGCTCTTGGTGACTTCCACTACCCTCCCACCCCCACTCCAGGCATATTTTGGAGGCGGCTGCAGCGGTGGCAGGATGTGAGGCGAGCCTGGAGCTCACTTCCCGGGCGCCCCTCCCTCTTCGGAGCGAGGGAAGACGTGTGGGCTTTTGCGCACTGGCTGAAGGGTTCCCAGGAAGGGCTGAAGCTGCGAACAAGCGGGAGGGAGGGAGGTGGGTAGTCAGAGTTTGCACCTGCCGCCTGCGCCGGTCAGGGCGAGAGGGCAGCCGGCGGGTCTGCTGCCTTCTGGAGCGCATGTGCCTCACCAGGGGCGCGAGGGCCACAGTCTGAGGCGCCCGCGTCCCGGTGTGACCGCTTGGCCGAGGGAAGGTCCGGCTAGAAAAAGGCTGCTCTGAAGCGAAGTTGCGCAGAAGGACGAGTCTGGGAGGCAGGCGACTTAGGAGAATTTAGTCCCTGAGGCAAGAGGCGGCACCTGCCATTGTAACTAAGGAGCTGAGTGATTTAGGAACCTCTTGTAACCTCTCCTCCACCTACCCCGAAAGTCCTCAGGAGCTCCGCAGAACTCTAGAAACCTTCCCTGGTCGGGAGGAAGTTTTCTGGCATCCTATTTGGCTAAGACAGGGAGTGGAGAAAACGGACGGGCTGTTTTGCCCGTTGCTGGGGGGAGGTGGGGGAAAGCAAGATCTTCTTCGCGCCTTCTCCGGCCCGGCTCATTTTTGGGCGAGCTTGTCCGACTGCCCGGGAAGTCCGAGCCCGCGCTCTCTGGAACCCGGCTCGCCGTCTCGCACTGGACATGGAACTACACGCCTGAGACCTGCTGGACGTTTTGCTGGCTGTTTTGTGAGACCCAGGTAATGCCCGCTCGTAGAAGTGGAGAGTTGGCTGGAGAGGGCCGGGAGAGAACGCGCTGCGCTCTCAGGTGGCATCAGGGCAGGCCGCGGCCAACGGAGGCTTTCGTTCTCCTGCAGCCCTGGTCCCCGCGCCTGGAAATTTGCCAGTTTGCTTTCTCTCCCTTCAGTTCTCTCAGAAAGTTTAGGGACCAGAGCTCCCAAGGCTCTGCCTGGGAGGAGCGTGCACCCTCGGTCGGATGCCGCTGAGCTAGTGCGTAGTTGTCTCCGCGGCCGGACCTTGTGCTGCTGCGGGGGCTCAGCAGCCTGAAAGGCAATTTCCCGCTGGAGCTTCTGGCCCTTCATATTTCTGCCTGTGGCCAAGGAGAGTGAACGACCTGCGCGGGGACGGGGCTCTAGACGGCTCCTGGGTGGAGCAGCGAGGGGTTCCCCAGCAATGCGCTCTCCACTCCGGGGGATTCTCAGCGGGGATTCTCAGCGACCATTAAACGCGGGAGTGCGCTGTTGATTTGGGGCCATATCTGTCTTTCTGCCCCGAGAGTCGAAGGTACGGCCGCGTGGACCCTGAGATGCCCCTTCCTCTTCTTGCAGGGTTTCCCGCTGCCCCTTGAGCAAGTTTTCCAGATTGAGTGACCCTCTCCTCCTTGTTGCTTAGGGGAGAGGACTGACCCACGCCAAGTTGCGCTCCAGATTACTTGTGAAGGAACCACAGAGAGGGAGAGTAGGAGCAGCCACCCGTGAGTGGCTGGCCTTGCTTATCTGGGCCTGGGAGTGGAGCGACCACCTTAATCTGTCGCTATCAGACCTTTGAAGAACAAATGTTTTGGCAGGGGGCTTTTGGCCAAAAAAAAAAAAAAAAAAAGTGTTCCAGAGTCTGTTTCTGGGGTTTCTCTCGGTCATTGTAGTCATCCCATTGCCTTCTATGCGACTTGAGGACTTGGGAAAAACCCTAGAAAACAAATATTTAAGGTTTTCCTTATGCCACCCACAAAAGTTGTGATTGGGCTGAAGTGCTGAAAAAGTACTTCTCAACTGAAAGCTACCCTGGAGTCTACCACCAGTGGTTTCTGCTGTTGCTGGTGGGGGGATCTATTTAGAAATATCTTGCCCCAGAATGATGAAGCGAGACCAGCCCACCACCACTACATTCAATCTCCTCTCCTGTAGACTTCCAAGAAAGACTTTCTCTCCTTTTCTTATCAGGGGAACCAAGTTGTAGAATATTAAATATAGGGCAAGGCTGAGGGCAGACCCGAGGGAAGTAAAGAGGGAGGGAGGAAAGGACATGCCCATGAGCCTGCAAGTTCAGTATCTACAGCTCAGGAAGATCACCTCAGTTACAGGACTCCCGGGAAGGAAAGAGTTAAGTTTTCCGGTTCAGTTCAGTGTGGCGAACTGACACTCCATACCCCATCCCCCCTCCACCTTTGGGTGGGGGAAAAAGGTAGCTCCAGTTCTCTGTGGCCCCTCAGAGAACCACAGTGTGAACTCTCCAACTTGAAGGCTGCCCTGGGCTCCACAGCTCATGGTTACTCGCGGTGGAAGCAGATGATTTGGGGGCAATAACGTCCGTCCCTGCAGTGTTCTTTGCCAAGAGGGTCGCGGATACTTAGGCTTCTGCCCCATCTTGCAGCTCAGAACGCATTCTTCTGAGTCCTCCCTGCGTTGCAGATAGGAATTGAGCAAATACCCTGGGACGTAAAGAGACTGAAATTCCCAAGGATCCGAGCCTAGGCTGCTCCCTTTGCGTCCTTTGTACTCCTCCCAGCCAAGCAATCCTCGCTGTAGGGCCTCGCTGTACAACTGTACTTAGCGGTTGCTGGACACCCCATGCGGTAACTCCAGCTCTAGAACCACCTGCTCACAGTTGGCTTTCCAATGTAAAGGCTGCCATAGGCTACACAGCCTGGGTGGAAGCCAGGGTAATTTTATATAGCATTTTAATTTTATATAGATTTAAATAGAAAGCGTTTAAACGTGGGCAAAAGGCTGTGGCATCAAAGGTTCTTGGCTTATCCACTGTAGCCCCAGCTGGTCTGAAGGAGGGGCAAGCAGCGACCAAGGCTGCCTTGGTGACAGAATTGCTTCTGCCCAATACTCCAAGAATACTTCAGAATAGTAGGGCTGGGGGTTTAAACCTATCTTGGAGGCATAGCCTCTGCTGCCCTCTGAGATTTGTGCCCAGTCTTAACTCAGGTTGAGCAGTTGGGCCATTTTCAGTTTCTGTGGGGCTCCTACCCCTAGGACCTCTGTGTATAGAGGGGTGGGAGATATTGGAATGTGGCATTTACTGGTAAAGTCAAATCTGAGTCTTCATTTACCCATTCATTTCCTGAGACAGTTTCTCAATTGAACTAAAACATTCTCGTTTGCCAGTGGGAACAACTTCCTCCAGCTGACTGAGTGGACCCCCTCTTGGCCAACTGGATACTCTAAAACTGAGTTGCTGGCCATGAGAAGGGAGGTCAGACTTGCCTCATCCTGCCGCGCCCCCCCCCCCCACTTCTTTGGAGCTCTTTTTTGTAACTCATTAGCAGGCCTAAAGCTATGCAAGACAAAGCTTACACCACACCTGCAGATCCTACATTTATATAACAAAATCACTTGAATCTGGGTATATGGCTGGTGACTTTGTCTCTGATTAACAGACTTTCTTAAAACATTTAAAGGCTTTAGACAAAGCTACGTTCCTTTAACCAATTAGAAATTGAACTGTCTTTAAACCCATCTATAATCTGTTAAATACCTCCCCCCATTTCAGATGTTCACTTTTTTGGGCCAAACCAATGTATGTCTTCCATGTATTGATTTACAGCTTTCTGTGTAATTCCTGTATCCCTGAGATGTGTAAAACCAAACCGCAGCCTAACCATGCACTGAGTCCTTTTGCTCAAGGCTTCTTGGGTGTGGCTTCAGTTCAGGGTCCTCAAGTTTGTCAGAGAACAAATCTCTTTACATTATTTTACAGAGTTTGGCTTTTTGTGTGACACCAATAACTGGCAGTAGAACCCACAAATACACGTGCTGCCTATCAGGGTGAACTGATGGTGGGGCAACTTTGGGAACAGCTCAAATTACCTACCTGGAACCATGTCTGCATAGTGAAAAGCCCACTGAAGCTTTATTTAGCTTTATGAGACATTCTAAAGAATCCAACATTATAAAAAAGATGAATTGTGAAGTGACTATTCTGGTGTTGTTTAAAACAAGTTGGCTTCTATAGTTCATTGAAGTGGCTCAGTGCAAAACATTGGCTGTTTGGGAAGAAGAGGAAAGACTGGGAAAGTGAAATCAGCTACCCTCCCAAGTAGCTGGGACTACAGGTACCCACTGCAATACCTGGCTATTTTTTTTTTTTTGTGGTTGTCATTGTTGTTTAGCTGGCCCTGGGCTGGGTTTGAGCCCACCAGCCTCTGTGCATGTGGCTGGTGTGGTAACCACCGTGCTATGGGTACTGAGCCAAAAATCTTACCTTTTATTAAATGCCCCAAGATCTAGCTCTAGAATAGGTTTTCTCCTTTGCCAGTACTTACTGTCTGGGCCTCTGGATTCTTTTTTTTTTTTTTTTTTTTTGAGACAGAATCTCACTTTGTTGCCCTTGGTAGAGTGCTGTGCCATCATAGCTCACAGCAACCTCAGACTCTTGGGCTCAAGCTATTCTGTAGCCTCAGCCTCCCAAGCAGTTGGGACTACAAGTGCTCACCACAACACTAAGCTATTTTTAGAGATGAGCTCTCCCTCTGGTGCAGGCTGGTCTCCAACCTGTGAGCTCAGGCAATCCACCCACCTAGGTCTCCCAGAGTGCTAAGATCACAAGCTTGAGCCACTGCGCCCGGCCTAGGGGCCTATGGATTCTTGATGTGGCCTGCTATAAAAGCCCCATTCTTGCCGTCTTTGGTCTGCTTTCCAATATATCCTTCATATTAGAGTTAATCTTCCTGAAGCTCATTTATTAAATAATTCTTTAAAACTGTTGGATACCTGGTGAGTGGATGTTAAATGGTTTCGATTGTTACTGAATCTGAAATATTATTTAACAGTTTCAGTTGCCTATTAGATGAGTTGCTTTGTAACCCTAGAAAGTCCTCTACCATTGAAGGTGTGTAACATAACTTATGGCCAACCATTGGTAGGAGCTCAAACATCAGATTTGGGAGACTAGACTAGATGACATTTGTTAGTACTAACCTAACCTAGAAAGTCTGTATCATTCTTCCAACATCCGGGGACCTAAATAGTGTGTTGTTTCCTGTTAGTGTGTCTGCTAAAATTACAGCATTTAAACATGATTAGAACTGTGTTTTCAAAACTTCCTTTCTACAATCAAGTACTATGCAGAAATAAGTTACTTTGTTCTGGTTTACTTAGGTGTGTTTCACTCTAGAAAACATCGAAATCCCTGTACTTTGTTAGGATTTTCTAGCACTGTGTTGTGCTTGCTTTATACAACGTTAAGTGTTTTTCCCTTTTCCCTTGCTTAATATTCATGATAATCTTGTGAGGTGGGTGATCTTTGGAAACTTTGGGAAAGTTTAGTTTTTTTTTTTTTTTTTCCATTGGGTTTTTATTGGTATCAATTCATGGAGTATAAGTATAGTTTTGCTGTATTGATATATTGTATTGTGGTGAAGTCAGGGCCTTCAGTGTGAAATTTTATTTTATTGATACCACAAATCTATTGCTCTGGAGTCCTGAACTTGGGTGACACTAGTCTAAAGGGACTTTATTCTCTTCTCACTAGCTATAAAGTCAAGTCCAGATTCTTTGGTGAGAAATCTAAGGCCTCAGTGTACCTAGTAAGCTTTTTTGCTCACTATTTGCCTTCCTACATGACCTAGTCAGACTGGACCACTCAGTGTTGCCCAGTATAACCTTTGTTTTCCATCCTTTGTGCCTTTATGTGATTCTTTTATCTTGGAGCAACTTCCTTTTCCTCTTTCTATCTGTATTTCTCTTCCTGTTGAAAATGAACCATATTTCAGAAGCAGCTTAAATGCTGCCTCTTCCAGGAAGCCCTCCCTAGTTTATCTCTCATGCTCCATGGCCAAAATAATTTCTCCCTTCTTAGACCTCTCTTGACAATTTTGTGATTCCTCTTGTGTTTGTACTCTTCTATAGCCAGTATAATTTATGTATCACTTTACTCCACTAAATTTTAAACAGTGTGAAGGCTGTCTTATTGGCCTCTTTTATTCTGCAGAGTGACAAGCATACAGGGGGCATCTGTTATATCCTTATTTGAGCTGCATTTGAGATCTCAGGGTTAGCCTTAGCATTTTGCCAGTTTAAATGATAGTTTCAGGTTAAATATGAAATTGCCAAATCTATTATCTGTCAATGATGCTATGAAGCAGTCTAATGGGAAAATCACTTTAAAAATAACTGTGCTCCAGAAGTGCTCTCTCCATTAAATATGTGGTGATATAAATATAAATTGATTACAGTTAAATACAACCAAAATTTCAGTCACCCTCTCCACATTAAAAGTGCTCCATAGCCCCATGTGGCCAGTGATTAGCACATTGAAAGTGCAGCTTTAGAGCATTCTCCTTCCCACAGAAGTTTTTTTGGACAGCATTATTATACAACAATAGTTCTCAACATTTATTTCTACAAGAAACATGTTCACAAAGGTGACTGCTTTCATGCGGAGTTATTAAAAAATTCCCAGTGCCCTACTGCTACCACTTCCTCTCCTTCTCAACCCAGTTAATAACATTATAGAACTTATCTCAAGCCTATGGAGGGTATTAAATATTTACATCATGTTAATCACCAAAATTAATTCCACATGAAATTCTGAAAAGGGGGCTCGGTGTCTGTAGCTTGGTGCCTGTAGCTCAGCTGCTAGGGCACCTGCCACCGGCCACATACACCAGGGCTGGTAGGTTCAAACCCAGCCTGGGCCTGCCAAACAACAATGACAACTACAACAACAACAAAAAAATAGCTAGGTGTTGTGGTGGGTGCCGGTAGTTCCAGCTACTTGGGAGGCTGAGGCAAGAGAATTGCTCACGCCCAGAAGTTTGAGATTGTTGTAAGCTGTGACTCCATGGCACTCTACCAAAGGCGGTAAAGTGAGATTTTTGTCTCAAAAAAAAAAAAAAAAAAACAATTCTGAAAAGGGAACATGATAAAGAATGTAATCTATAAATTATATTGGAAATTAAAATAATTAAAATACTGTAGTGTTTGTGTAGGAACAGACAGGTTATCAGAACAGTGTCCAAATAAATAACTTAAGTATACTATGGATTTTAAGAGATGACAGCCATTTAAAATCTGTGGATTTAGCCAGGCATTGTGGCGGGCACCTGTAGTGCCAGCTACTCGGGAGGCTGAGGCAAGAGAATCGCCTAAGCCCAAGAGCTGGAGGTTGCTGTGATCTATGATGCCTCAGCACTCTACAGAGGGTGACAAAGTGAAACTCTGTCTCTAAAACAAACAAACAAAAATCTGTGGATTAAGGGTAAAGGTTTTTTTTTTTTGTTGTTCAATAAATATGTTTAAGACAACAGGGCTAGTGATTGGGGGGACATTGAGTAAAGCTACATCTATAAACGCTACTTAAACCAAAGTTAATTCTAGCTGAATCAAAGATTTAAATGTAAAAAAAAATGAAACCATAAAGGTATTTGAAAATATATTTTAAGATCCATATTTAATTAAAATTTAACATTTTATTTTTATAATTTTACAGTCTTGAGATGGATGAGTCTTTTCTAATCATGTTATGAAGACTGAAGACTTGAAAAGGTTAATACATTTAACCTTCAAAAAAATCTTCATGGCAAAAAAAAAAAAAAACCCTCACAATCAAGATTTTAAACTAAGAAAATACCTGTAACAGATAACAATGGGTTGATATTCTTAGTATATAAAGAACTTCTACATATATACTAGTTGCAAAATCTCCTAATAGAAAAATGGGGAAAATTCATGAACAGAATATTCACAAAAGAAGGAATACCAAACTGACTTTCCAAATAAAAACTAATAGTTTTCACATATCAGATCAAGAATGGTTAAAAGATCAATGAAACAGTATTGGCAAGGCTGTGGGGATATGGATGATCTAATACACTGTTTCAGTACATTTCCAAAGTTGGGTTGGAGATCTGTATAAAAATGTAAAATACCTTCTATGATATAGCAATTTATTTGAGAATTTATTCTGAGGCTAGGCATGGTGGCTCATGCCTGTAATCCCAGCACTCTGGGGGGGCTGAGGCAGGTGGGTTGTCTGAGCTCACAGGTTCGAGACCAGCCTGAGCCAGAGCAAAACCCCGCCTCTTAAAAAAAAATAACCAGGGGTTGGGGTGTATGCCTGTAGTCCCAGCTACTCAGGAGGCTGAGGCAAGAGAATCTCTTGAGCCCAAGAGTTTGAGGTTGCTGTGAGCAGTGATACCATAGCACTCTATCCAGGGTTACAAAGTGAGACTCTGTCTATTCTGAGAAGATAAATGGAGCTGGGTGTTGGCTCACGCCTATAATCCTAGCACTCTATCTAAGAGGCTGAGGCTGGTGGATTGCTTGAGTTCAGGTGTTTAAGACCAGCCTGAGCCAGAGTGAGACCCAGTCTCTAAAAATAGCCAGGCCTTGTGGTGGGTCCCTGTGGTCCCAGCTACTTGGGAGGCTGAGGGAAGAGGATTGCCTGAGCCCAAGAGTTTGAGGTTCCTGTAAGCTGTGAGGCCACAGCACTCTACACAGGGTGAGAGAGCGAGACTCTGTCTCAAAAAGAAAAAAAAGGAAAGAAAAAGATAAATGCAAGTGCTTAAAAGCTATTATATACAAGGAAGTACATTAATGTTTATAGTGGCAAAATTTTGGAAACAACATGGCTCTAATTGTGGATTGACGAGGGCAATTGGGATGTATCATTTTAGTCAATTACTTTGTACACCCTAGAGGTAATGTAGACCTGCATTTATTGATATGTATATATATCCATACTTACAATTTAATGTAAGTTTACAAAGCAGCATAATTCAACATCTGTACTTGTCTATATTTTTGCACTTGTGTTATGTATTTCCATATATCTCTATGTACATATACACATATGAAATTATAGGAAATTTTTCATCAAAATGTTAATTATAGGTGGAGGAATAATATTTAGATTTTCTTAAAAAATTCTGTGCACTTATTTGTATTTATAGTGAGAATAATAAAAGCATATACAATATAATGCATGTAAAATGCTTATCTGAGTATACTCAAATACTTAGTGCATGATGGCACTTGTTATGCTTAGTAATTTATAAGTTAAGCTAGAGTTAAATGTGAACTTCAAAAGGATTCAAGCATTAAAAGTAAAGAAAAAGTAGATAGAAGTAACCTAGCACTCTGTAAGGCTGAGAAGGGAGGATCCCTTGAGCTCAGTAGTTTGAATTCAGCCTTAGCAAGAGTGAGACCCCCATCTCTAATAAAAATAGGAAAAGTTAGCTAGGTGTTCTGGCAGGTGCCTGTAGTCCCAGCTACTTGGGAGGCTGAGGCAGGAGGATCACTTAAACCCAGGAGTTTGAGGTGGGTGAGCTAGGCTGATGCCGTGGCACTCTAGCCTGGGCAATAGAGTGAGAGTCTGTCTCAAAAAAAAAAAAAAAAAAAATAAAAAAAAAAGAATGTCTTAACTTCTTGATATGTTCAGAATTAGGTGTTAAAAAAAAAAAAAAAAAAAAACAGTAAGTAAAAAAGTAACTTGGGTGAAGGAGTGAAGGAGTTCCTAATGATAACAAAGGAAGAAATAATCCAGAAAAATAGATTATTTTACATTAACATTGCAAATGTATATGTGTAAAATTTACAACAATGCCAAAAATAAATTGGAACAATTTTAATATTTGGTAGATACAGGTTCGTGTTGACTACAAAATACAATTTTCTATCAGCTAACCACCCCTAAATAACAAAATGTTGTTTGGACTCTTATATTACAAACGCTTATATCTTATACACTTACGCGGTTATTGAAGTATTTCAGATCCTGCCCCTGATAACACTTCACAGTGTTGCTGGAGAAATAAGGATTGGTGGGGAAAGGACCACATACTATAATTTTCTGGTTTAATTAGACAGAAATAAAGCCTTGTATCTTAGCGGGACTTACCCTGCTTCATAGTTCCCTATAGATTTACAGCTGCTAGTGTCACTGTCTGTACAGGGAAGAGTCTCGTCAGCTCCCCCCACACCATGTACCATTATTTTTTTTTTTTATCCAGAGCATCTATGTCACCATTTCTGGGAGTGAAGCTAACAATTAGTGTTTTTCTTTTTTCTTTTTTTTTTTTTTTTTTGCAGTTTTTGGTCGGGGCTGGGTTTGAACCCACCACCTCCAGTATATGGGGCTGGCACTCTACTCCTTTGAGCCACAGGTGCCACCCACAATTAGTGTACTTTTCGTTTAAGGAGTTATTTAGAGCTAAAAGGTTCTCCTGGTTCTTGAACCAAACTCAGCATCAAAAAGGCTACATCCTCATCTGAGGAAAGAAAACCAGATCAGTGCCCACATTTCCTTGGCCAAAATACCTGCATTGAGCTTTCTAGGAAATGAAAAACTCCATTTTCCTGACATCTACCCTTCTACAGTTCGTTTGTTTGTTTATGGAAACAGAGTCTCACTTGGTTGCTGTGGGTAGAGTGCTGTGGTGTCTTAGCTCATAGCAACCTCCAACTCCTGGCTCAAGTGATTCTCTTGCTTCAGCCTCCCAAGTAGCTGAGACTACAGACGCGTACCCCAATGCTCAGCTATTTTTAGAGACAGGGTCTCGCTGTTATTCAGGCTGGTCTTGAACCTGTGAGCTCAGGGCAATCCACCTGCCTCAGCCTCCCAGAATGCTAGGATTACAAGTATGAGCCACTGCGATGCCCTTCTATAGTTTTTAATTAATACCCCTTAGTGGTGGTTCTAGACAGTTTAGACGAAGGACTATGACCCCTAATAATGATAGCTAACATTTATTAGGGGCAAATTATGCCCTGGGTTTTGTTGTAAGTGCTTTATCTGTATTAACTCACTTTGTCCTCATAACCTATATTGGGAATCAGTAATATTTCAAATATTTTAAAAAAAGGAAACTGAGACACAGAAGTTTAGCAATTTACCTGAAGTCACAAAGCTATTGAAAACCTGTTTTGGGGCGAGAACCCAGCCAGTTTAATTATGAAACCCAGACATTTAAATGTGTCACAAAACTTATATATACTAAGAGTAGTAACAAGTAATTCTTAGTTAGCGTTTGTATAGCTTTTAGATTTTCTACAGTTAGGGTATGTTACTTCTGTAATCACAAAAATATATTAAAAATTAAGTTTTCAGATTGAACCACAGACATAGCCCTCTCAGCTCTTTCCCCCTCTGTCACCTTGGCTAGAGAACAGTGATGTAATCATAGCTCACTGCAAGCTCAAACCTCTGGGTTCCAGTGATCCTCCTGCCTCAGCCTCCCAAATAGTTGAGACTGTAACTGGGACTGCAAACAGACATCATTCCATCTAATTTTTTCTTTTTCTTTTTCTTTTTGTTGGAGACGGTCTAACTTTGTCACTCATGGTAGAGTGCCATGGCATCATAGCTCATAGAAACCTCAAACTCTTGGGTTCAAGAGATCCTCTTGCCTCAGCCTCCTCCTTGGCTCAGCCTCCTGAGTAGCTGGGACTACAGGCTCCCACCCCAACACCTGCCTTTTTTTTTTTTTTTTTTTTGGTTGCAGCCATCATTGTAGTTTGTTGGGCCCAGGCTGGATTTGAACCCGCCACCTTAGGTGTACATGGCTGGCATCAGCCATTTGAGCCACAGGCACCGAGCCAATTCTTTTTTTTTTTTGAGACAGAGTCTCACTATGTCACCCTAGGTAAAGTGCTGTGGCGTCACAGCTCACAGCAACCTCAAACTCTTGGGCTTAAGTGATGCTCTTTTTTTTTTTTTT
>NW_003852611.1:1806765-1810529 GCF_000181295.1 Otolemur garnettii | reverse complement strand
TTTTTTTTTTTTTTTTTTTTTTTTAGGGACAAGTCCTGCTATCCCTCAGGCTAATCTTCAACTCCACCTGCCTCAACCTCCCAGAGTACTAGGATTACGGGCATGAGTCACTTTGCCTGGTCCTTTTTTAAAAAAAAAATTTTAGTAGAGATAGGGTCTCCCTCTTGTTCAGGCTAGTCTCTGCCTCCTGAGCTCAAACGATTCTTCTTGCCTCAGCCTCACAGAGTATACCCTCTCAAGTCTAAAGTCTATTTTGTCCTTATTATTAAAGTACCTAAGACATTATTACTATTATTTTTTTTTTGAAATAGTCTTTCTATGTCGTCCTTGGTAGAGTGCTGTAGTATCACAGCTTACAGCAACCTCATACTCTTGGGCTCACTCAAGTGATTCTCTTGCCTCAGCCTCTTGAGTAGCTGGGACTACAGGTGCCTGCTGCAACACGTGGCTGTGTTTCAGAGACGGGGTCTCACTTTGGCTCAGGCTGGTCTTGAACTCCTGAGCTCAAGCAATCCGCCCACCTCAGCCTCCCAGAGTGCTGGGAATACAGGCATGAGCCACTGCACCCAGCCTAGTACCTAAGGCATTATCATGGTACATATTAATCAAAAACCCCGTTTATTATTTGGAGGTTATAACTGCAGTCTGTTGACTAAAGATAACTATATTTTTCAACCAAGAAGGGTAATGGGGTGGTACCCTTGAAACTTTTGCTTTGGAGCCTAAAATGTAGTTACTTCCAAATTAAGCCTGGTAACTGCTTTGTGTTTTGCTCTCTTTTCTTATCCAGCTTGAACTTTGCAGTATGTTCCTCTTGCTAATAGTATTTTCATCTTATTGTAGACTAGGGGCGGAGAACCTTTTCAAATTGGAAGGCCGTGTTAATTTAGCTGTAATCAAATAAGGCCCCATTATAGAGACTTCAATTAGATATACTTTAAGTGGTAAATTATTTTGCAAAACTCTACTATGTATTTAATAATTTCAAAAAGTGAAAACTCTTAATTTTAAAGTTAACTAATCTTCATGACTGTCGTGTCTGTTTTTTGTTGGAAAGCATTTAAATATTTGCTTGTAGCATGAAGGTCCACAGGTTCAGTTGATCCTCTAGATGGGTTATCAGTCATTTGTGACCAGAAGGGTGTCTTTTTTTTTTTTTGAGACAGTCTCACTTTGTCACCCTGGATATAGTGCTGTGGTGTCATAGTTCACAGCAACCTCAAACTCCTGAGGTCAAGAGATCTTGCCTCAGACTCCCAAGTAGCTGAGATCACTGGCTCCCACCATAGCACCTGGTAGTTTTTAGAGACAAGGTCTTGCTTTTGCTCAGGCTTCTATCAAGTCCCTGAGCTCAGGCAATCTACCTGTCTTGGCCTCCCAAAGTGCTGGGACTACAATAGGGCATGAGCCCCCGCACCTGGCCAGAAGGGTGTCTTGATTATGGTTAGGTAGGAGAAAATAGATTCTCAGTAATAAATGATTGAAAAGCAAGAAAGCATTTTTGGGGCATGTTGTTGAAGATCTGGGTATTCTCCTGAATTATTTTCATATATATTTTTTTGAAACAGAGTCTTACTCTGGTTACCCTAAGTAGAGTGCTATAACATCATAGCTCACAGCAACCTCAAGCTCTTGGGCCAAGCAATTGTATCTGCCTCACTTTTTCTATTTTTAGAGGAGATGGGGTCTCACTCTTTTGCTCAGGCTAGTCTCGAACTCCTAAGCTTAAACAATCCACCTTACCTTACACTTACCTTACACTGTCTTACCTTATACTCCCAGAGTGATTATAGGCCTCAGCCACTGCCACAGCCTTCATATTTCAATTGGGTCTTTCTCAGCATCCAACGATGACTTTAAAATATCACCTACTGAGAGCTCAACTCATTCGTTCTGTAGTTCTTGAGGTGGTCTGGTGATATCAACTAGGTGAGGCTGAAATGCTAATTTGAGTGTGATGTCATGATTCTCAAAGACAGTGTGAACCTGTCATTGTATTCTCCAGTTATATAAGGCAGTAACAGCTGTATATTCTTCAAATGATTCACATATATTATCTTGTTCATCAGTGACCTTTACTTGGGAAAATGTTCATCCAAAATTTCCTTCAGGCCCAGCGCCTGTTGCTCTGTGGCTAAGGGTGCCAGCCACATCCCAGGCCTGCCAAACAACAATGACAACTGCAACCAGAAAGTGGCAGGGCATTGTGGTAGGCGCCTGTAGTCCCAGCTACTCAGGAGGCTTAGGGAAGAGAATCGCTTAAGCCCAGGAGTTGGAGGTTGCTGTGAGCTGTGATGCTACAGCACTCTACCGAGGGTGACAAAGTGAGACTCTGTCTCAAAAACAAACAAAAAATTTCCTTCAGAAAAAAACACCTGGATTTTTTTTTGCCATACATCAAACATAAACTTGGTTTTCCCTTGTAAAGACATATTCACGTTGTTTTGACTTGACATGGTATCACACAGAAATAAATGCTATGTTCTTACAGGAATCATCTTTCAATAATTCATGTTGCTGATTCTGTTGTTCATCAAATGTAACTATCTGTTCTTACTGAGGTGAAATTTTGGCTAACACCTGTCCCTGTGATAGTGAACATGCTTGAGAATAATACTTAAAAAGATAAGCAAATCCACACCCCAAACCTCATCCTTCAACCTCAGCATGTGAGGAAGCTGATGATGCCTTGCTGCGTTTGCCAAAAATAGTAACAATACTTTTAACTTGTTACAAAGTGCCACTTAAAATAGTAGCTTTAGCGCAGAGATTTGCTGATGCAAGATCAAATGAAAAGAAATGAGAGCATCTGGATCTGTTAATACTTTTTTTATCTGTGCAATAAACCCTCTATGTTTTTCTTTCATACAATATGTACTGTCTGTACATACACCCACTAAATTTACCACATTCAGTCCAACTTAACGACATTTATCTTGAAAGTTGTTGAAGATACTTATTCTTTGTGTTCTGTTCACAAGAGTGCCCAAAGTGAGTAACTCTATATAGCAAAGAAAATCTTCTGGTATAACCCAAAGGAAGTATAAAACTTGCACCAAGGAAGTATTGTTAGTTGAGTCATTCAAAGCAATTGAATAATATATACTCTACTTTTGAAGTATGGCATGAAGTTGTTAAGTTGAAGGCTAATTCATGCTGCCAACCAGTTGTGATTCTTGAAAGAGGCAGTTGTTTGTACTTTGAAATGTTATCCAGGTTTAAGCATCCTACAATTTGACAATGCATTCTTTCACAATTTCTACATTTAATGAATGTCTCCCCCCCAGTATATAAACTACTTTATGAGTTGCTTCAGTGATGGAATTTCCACATCCTACTGCTGCTTGTAGAAATTGTTTTTGCTTTTGCTTTTTCATCTTTTAATTTCTGCAATACAACCTTTTGCGCCTCTCCCTCTAATCTAAAATATCTGTGATTCTTATGAGTATTATAATGCTGATGAGCATTGAATTTCTTTAATGTTGATGTTGTAGTATCACAAAGCAAGCATATCATCTTGTTTTTAGCAGAAACAAGATAATATCACAATTCCCAATCCTCATTTAAAAATCTGTTTTCTTTCTGCAGCATTCTCTTGGTCTTCTTTGACGTGACGGTCTATTAAACAGACAGAATTACAAAATACTGTCAGTCTGTGCAGCTATTCACAAATTCTGTCAAAAGCTGGCTAACAGACTGGCACACTTGACCACCATAAACTCCCTCCAACAAGCCTTGTGTGGTAGTGGTGCCAGTGGGGGGGG
>NW_003852611.1:1805624-1806578 GCF_000181295.1 Otolemur garnettii | reverse complement strand
TCATAGCTGACAGTGACCTCACCTCAAATTCTTGGACTCAAGCCGTTCTTTTGCCTTAGCCTCTCGAGTAGCTAAGTCTACAGGTGCGCACCATGACTCCCGGCTGTTTTTTAGAGACGGGGTCTTGCTCTTGCTTGGGCTGGTCTCAAACTGTGAGCTCAGGCAATCCATCTGCCTCAGCCTTCCAGAGTTCTAGGATTACGGGCATGAGCCACTGTGCTCGGCCTTCTTTGGTATTTTAAATAATGTTAATTTACAAATAAAAATATAAAATATGAACATAAATGTATTAATACAAATAAAAGGATTTGTTCTGTAAGATTTGGATTCTGTCAAATATCAGCATGTAAGGACCTAGAAGTCCACATGTGCCCCACCATAATTTTATATTCATTATCTTGTCATTAAATGTGTCCAGAAACACCCCCTCCTGTTCTTGGATCAGTCTCACTACCACATTCTTTGCTCCAACATCTATATTGCTGAACTCCTAGAGAAATCATCCCTGTGTCAGAATCAGTCCATGTTCTACAACCTCATCTGGGCCCTGCAGAGTTGCTAGGAAGACTTTTTACGTGTACCTATTCTGCTTTCTTTCCCATCTGTTTCCCATGGTAGCTATTCCAAACACTCACCACTCAACTCTGGCTACATTCTTCCATTCAAGTGGTTGCTCTTGCATTTTACTTATCTGTCTGACTTGACTTTCTAGCTCTGTATGTTCTCTACTTTCCTACCTTTTGCCCTCTGATACTCACTTAATTCCCTAGTGTTTTATTCAAAGTATATAATTCTACTGGAACCCATGTTCAGGAAGTTTGTGTCCTCAGTTCTTCTGTTTTCTTTTCTTCTTTCTTTCTTTTTTTTTTTTTTTGAGACAGAGCTTCAAGCTATCACCCTGAGTAGATTGCTGTGGTATGACAGCTTACAGCAACCTCCAACTCCTGGGCTTAA
>NW_003852611.1:1804261-1805219 GCF_000181295.1 Otolemur garnettii | reverse complement strand
TTTACTTTCCTGAGAAGGATTCAATGGAAGGACAATAGAATGAGGAATTGCAAACGTTAGTACAAGTTGTGGAAGGTGATGAGACATGAATTGAAACTGTCTAGAGAAGGAGCATCAGAGTCTGTGCCCATAACTCAGTGGTTAGGGAGCTGGCCACATACACCAGGGTTGGTGGGTTTGAATCCAGCCACGACCTGCCAACAAACAATGACAACTACAAGAAGGAAATAGCCAGGCATTGTGGCGGGCATCTGTAGTCCCAGTTACTTGGGAAGCGAGGTAAGAGAATCGCTTAAGCCCAAGAGTTCGAGGTTGGTGTGAGCTGTGACACCATGGCACTCTACTGAGAGTGACATAGTGAGACTCTGTCTAAAACAAACAAACAAACAAACAAGGGAGCATCAGAGACCCAGAGTTAAAAACTGGTTGTGAGGTGGAAAGGAAGTTCAAGGGTGGTTAGGGTCTATGTGAGGAGGACCCAAGAGCAGGTTGGCAAGGCTGCCCAGCAGTGGCTAAGGCTCATGTAAGCAGGGCGTGTGAGATATGGTAGTCCTGCAGGGGTCAGGGCCTATACAAGGAAGGCTGAATGGAGTGGCAGTCTGGGGAAGGTGGCCAGGTGACTATATACTGACATACCAAGGGAATGTGCAAATAAATATGTTAAGAATAATAGGAGAATAATAGAAGTTGGAGATGGGAGCTCTTATGCCAGGGCACTCTACCAGGAGCAACAAAATGAGACTCTGTCTCAAAAAAAAAAAAAATTAAAACTATTAAGTGCCTTCCAGACTCACCTTGGACTTACCCCTTCCCCTTCTATAACAGAGAGAAACTTCTTTTAGAGAGAGAGTCTCACTTTGTCTCCTTTGGTAGAGTGCCCTGGTGTCATCATAGCTCACAGCAACCTCAAACTCTTTGTTATTGAGGCAGAGTCTCACTCTGTTGCCCTTGGTAGAAT
>NW_003852611.1:1799559-1804076 GCF_000181295.1 Otolemur garnettii | reverse complement strand
ACAGGTGCCACAATGCCCAGATATTTTTTTTTTTGTTTTTTGTTATAGCTGTCGTTGTTTAGCAGGCCTGGGCCGGGTCAGAACCTGCTAGTTCCAGTGTATGTGGCCAGCACCCTACCCATTGAGCTACAGGTGCCAAGCCAACCTCAAATTCTTGAGATTAAAAGATCTTCTTGCCTCAGCCTCCCAAGTAGCTGAGACTACGGGTGCCCGCCACTACACCTGGCTATTTTTTTTTAGAGACGAAGTCTCTCTCTACCTCAGGCTGGTCTCAAACTCACGGGGTCAGGCAGTCTGCCCATCTTGGCCTCCCAAAGTGCTGGGATTACAGGCATGAGCCACTGTACCCAGCCAACTTCATAGTTTTGAACTGAAAGTATCAAAGTCAACACAAGGCTGTCTCCTTTTCCACCTATGTATGTATGTATGTATATTTTTGTCTATTTCTGTATGTATCTCATACATACATATATTTCCTAATTGTCCACTGGTAGGACTGGAAGCAGCAACACTTTAGTAGCCATGAACATAATACGTTTTGGCTTCTAAATATTAGGTCATTAAATATAAAACATCTGGATTTCAGATAAAAAGTTTATTATATCAGAGAGGAAGCAGTACAATTAATCAAAGTATGCACCTAATCTTAATGGTAGCTCATTTATGCCAGCAGCAAAGAAGCCTGGAGAGTGAGTGGCAATGAAATTGTGAAAGGTGTTTTTCACAGCTTGTTGAGGACTGAATATTTTTCCTTGGGAGAAGTGTTAGTCAATTGGCATAAGGTCTGGTGAATATGGTGGATGAAAGAGTTTCCAAATCTTCTGTAGTTTGAGCAGTATTGTTTGTATGGCAGTGTTGTCTCATAAGGGTATTGGTCTGTCTCTGTTGACCAATCTCAACTGCTTAGTCACAGGCATCCTCCCCATGTCATCCAGTTGGCTGCAGTAGACCTCCATTGTCATTGATTGACCAGGTTTCATGAAGCTGTAGTGGGTAATACCAGCGCTGGACCACCAGACAGACACCATTTGCTTTTTTTGATGAATATCCACTTTTGGACTATGTTTCAGCACTTCTTTATCCAGCCATGGTGCCAGATGCTTGTGATTATCAAAAAGAATCCACTTTTCATCACTGGTAAAAATATGCTGTAGAAATGGTTTACCTTTCCTGGTGTAACAGCAAAGACAGGTATACTTCAAGATGATTTAGCTTCTGATGCTTATTTGATTTGTGCATGTATCTAGCTTTTTCTGTACCTTGCCAAATTGTTTCAAATGGTCTAATATTGTTGGAATAGTAACGTCAAACTTTGTTGCTATATCTTTCAACTTTGCTGAAATATCGGATATCAGTATATACACAGGTTGAGATGGATTCATTTCCACTACAGTTTTCTGCTTTTCATTATTCACCTTGGTCTCAGGCTGCCCATGTGGCTTATTTTCAAGGTTAGAATCACCAGAATGGAACTTCTCAAATCATTGATATACTATATCCATTAGCTATGTCCTTCCCTGACAATTCATTGATATTTTGAGCTGTCTGCAGTGCATTGGTTCTACAGTGGAACTCATTTTCAAAAATAACATGAATTTTTGACTTATCCATGGTTTCTCAAAAGTAGCTCTTAAAAATTTTTGTAAGATGGGCTGGCTGTGGTGTCTCATTCCTGTAATCCTAGCACTCTGGGAGGCTGAGGTGGGTGGATTGCTTGAGCTCAGGAGTTTGAGACTGTCCTGAGCAAGAGTAAGAGACTCTGTCTCTACTAAAAATAGATAAACCAGCTGGACATTATGGCGGGCACCTGTAATCCCAGCTACTCAGGAGGCTGAGACAAGCGGATTACTTGAGCCCAAGAGTTTAAGGTTGCTTTGAGCTATGACCCAGGGCGGCACTCTACCCAGGGCAATGGAGTGAGACTCTGTCTCAAAAGAAAAAAATTTTTTTTTTCTGAAAGAGATTTACAAGCCAAAATGTGCGTTTGAAAAAACTGAGGGTATACTTTCACAAAAGAAAGTGTCAAAGTGAAATATCAGATATCAATTGTAAAACCTTATAGTACTTAAGGAAATTGCTATTTCATACTTAAAAACCTAATACTAACCTCCACCAAAAGTAATCACAGTTCTTTGGAGAAATTGCTTATCTCAGGCCTGAGGCAGGGAGACAACAAGATGAACCTAGAACATCTTGTGTTACCAGAAAATAAGTTTTTGTGAAAACCCCTGCCCCTTTGAGGCTCACGCCATGCAGCCTTACTGTTTCTCTATTCTTAGATAGGTTGCCTATTTGTCTTCCAAATATTGCTGGCAGGTGTCTCTTCAAGCTCTCTTCTATGTCATTTGATGTGCCCCCATCATTCTTTGAACACTTCTTATTAGAGGTTAGTGTTAGGTAGAAAGGGCAGTGTGAAAACACCTCACCCATCTTCTGATCCTGAGCTGAATTCAACAGAGAGGGCTGAAGGGTGGGGCCCTTTGCTGCAGAATCAGTGCCAGGGCAGAGAGCATGTGGGGAAGGTGGACAGGGACGTAGAGGGGAAAACAGAAGGTATCCAGCACAGCATGAGAGAGATACAGGTAATAAGGGAATTCAACAAAGGAAAGAAGTAAAGAGAAGCCCCAGGATGTCAGTTGTGCAAATAAATCAAGAGAACAACTCATTAAGATTTTGAGCAGGAATGGGGAGGGTTTCAGGAGGACTATTCCAGGAAAATTATTTTCATAAGGGTTTTTAAAGATCTCTGGAAGAGTTTGGGGCACTTGATTATAGGGATATAGAAAACTGAGTCATGCAAAAATAAGGTAATTATTCTTTTTACAATATATTCTCATATGCACATGTTATAACTGCAGGAAAAACAAAAGCTGTACAAGAAAGGATATGAAGTAATACTCTATTTGGCTCAAAAGTGAATATTCACAATAGTGTAAAATTGTGGCATAACTATATTTGAAGAATTGAGGGAGGATGGTTGGTCATTATCTTCCATATTAGGAACTGAATAGATAATATATAAAATTGGCTAATTAAGTAGAAATGTGAGCACATTATTTATAAACATGGAGATATATAACAGAGGAAACAGTTTAAAAGGTTGGAAATTGTCTTTAGGAAATTTTCCCTGCAGGGGCAGGGAATTGCTATTTTATATGTCTTATGTAACTGTTACTTTAAAGACAAATTTCAAACAGTTAAGGTGCAAAGAAAGGGCATAATTTCATTAAAGTGTATGTTTGTATATACACACATGTATGTATATGTTTTAGTGTATATAAAGCCATGTGTGATTTACATAAAAACAGAATCAATCCTTCCACACTTTTTACTAAATTGGTAACATTTTAGGGGAGAAAATCGGAAGTGGAATAAGAGATAATTGATTTTTTTTCTTTATTCCTTCCTAGTTTTTGATCCATTGCAAGAAATTACTTGTGCAATTAAAAACTATAAAAGAGAAAAATTCGAAATGGCTTCCATGCTTTTTTTCTTTGCCCCACAGTAATGGGTTTTTACTGAGTCTTTTTGATAGGCATAACAACTTTCACTTAGAAAATTCCCACTACTTTTTAGTCAGGGCTGTAGCTTACCTACTTTATGATTTCGCTCTGATAGAAAACTTGGCAGAAACTGTTTTCTAAAAAGACCTGGCTCCTTTAAATAGATCAGAGTGAATGTACAGAATGGTTTTAGGACTTTGGATAGGAATGTCATTACACAGCTTCTTTGGCCACCAAAAGCCTAAGGTTGAAGACAGTTTTCCGGTTAGGAGCTTCTCAATAATTGGGTCAGAAACTGCAGAGATATCCCTCCTGGATCTGGTATTATTTTTTCTGGGCCTTATATTTGTTGCTTTATACTTTTAGCAAACACTGCCCCCAAAGAAGACCCATAACTCATTTAATTCACACAGGACTAAGCTTTAAAAAATAATAACCATTTATTGAGCACTTAGGGTGTGTTAGACACTCACACTTAAGCAGCAAGTCTGTGAAGGAGGCACGTATTCGTGGGGAAAAGACCATGTGATAAAGAAGAGTACCCAAGTTAAAGGAAAGTGCTCCACTGGGGATCATAACCTTACTCCACGTTATTTTCTCTTTACCTTGCCCTATACCCTCAAGCATGTCACTTCTATAGAGTAGGAAATTTGGACTCCATCAGTGATTCTCAAACTTTAGTATCCTTGTGAATTACCGGGGCAGCTTGTAACCTTGTAACAAAGATAGCTTCCTGTGGCCTCACCCCCAGATTTATTCAATCTGATTCTCAGAGGTCCAGGAGACAGAAATAGGCTTTTTTTTTTTTTTTTGTAACATGCTCCCCTGCTGGTGATACACGTGGTTCTTTTTTGTTGTTGTTGTTGAGACAGAATCTCACTTTCTTGCCACCAGTACACTGCCATGGCATCATAGCTCACAGCAACCTCAAACTCTTCGGCTCAGGTGATCTTCTTGCCTCCACTTCCCAAGTAGCTGGGACCACAGGTGTCTGCCACAATGCCTGGCTGTTTT
>NW_003852611.1:1794158-1799485 GCF_000181295.1 Otolemur garnettii | reverse complement strand
GCCTGGCCCCAGTACATGTGGTTCTTGAGCCACACTTTGAGAAAATCTCCATGTTTTTTTCAGCTTTGATAGTCCATGACACTATCTCAGTGGCATTGTTAGGGCTGTGATTGATAGGTAAAATGGAGTTGAAGGAGTAATTTTTCTCATTCTGTCTTTCTATATACATTTTATTGATTTTGGAGACTTGGCAAGGAATTGGGGAATGGTTAGTTTATGAAGAGTAGTGTCCTATCGTATTGGGACCAGTGCTTAGTGCTGTGCATGTTAATTAGAAACTGACATAAGAAGCTGTAAGTTTACTTATAATAGCAAGAAGGTAGAAACAACCTAAATATCTATGAACAAATGAGCAAGTTGTGGGATGTACATACTGTGGGATTTCATCTGTCAATATAAAAGGAATGAAAATACTGATACCTGCTACAAAATGTTGAGCTTTGAAAACGTTAAGTGAAGGGAGCAAGACACAAAATGACACATATTGTATGATTCCGCTTATAAGAAATGCTTAGAACAGGCAAATCAATGGAGGCAGTAAGTTGATTAGTGGTTGCCCAAGGCTGCTCTTGGGGCATCAAGCTGGGTGAATGGGGAGCAACTGCTAATTGGTATGGGGTTCCTTTCCGGGAGGATAAACATGTCTAAAATGGATGGTTGCATGACTGTGTGTATTTATTAAAAATTGTTGAATTATTTACTTTAAATTTATGGTATGCAAATTATACCTCAATGCTGATGTATCTGTGCGTGTATATGTGTGTGTGTGTGTGTGTGTGTGTGTGTATTTCTATCTGTATCTATCTAAAGAAAAATCTGTAAGATCACTTGGTGACTATTCATCAAGTTAGAAGAAAGAGTACCAACCCTTAATATAAACAGAAAATCAAACTCATGCTGGTTTTTAGTAGTCTCTTTTATGCGCATACTTTTCTAAGACAGAGTCTCACTTTGTCACCCTCCGTAGCGTGCTATGACATCATAGCTCACAGCAGCCTCAAACTCTTGGGTTCAAGAAATTCTCTTGCCTCACTCTCCCTAGTAGCTGGGATTACAGGCACCCACCAGGACGCCTGGCTATTTTTTTGTTGTCATTGTTATTTGGTGGGCCTGGGCTGTGTTCAAACCCGCCAGCACCGGTGTATGTGGCCAGTGCCCTAACCACTGAGCTATGGGTGCCCCCCCCATACACTTTTAAATCACTCTTTCACTTTTTGCTTCCCATTTCAGGTGGGGCTTTGGAGTCCATGCTCTGTGCTAGTTAGGTACTGTGAAGTAATTTTTTACTTAATAGTGTATAAACCTTTGTTGTGTTTGCTTTTTAATTAAATTCAAGCAATTCTGTCCCTTAACAAACCACAGCAGCTGGTATGACTGCTCTTGGCCTTGCCCACTTTAGTAGTTGTGTAAATAGCAACAGTGTTGGTGCCTTGAAGAGAGATTTCACAATGGAGTTCCTTTAATGCAGAAAGTATTAAAGTATACTTTAGATCGGAGTAAAATTTCAGATATAGCTTTTGAATTCTCTGTCTTCTCAGGGACTAATGCCCCTGATCACCATTCCACTGTTACCTGATAAAGAAGACCTGGTCACCTGTCACTGTCCAGCCAATATGCAGAGATGGGGATTAGGCCCAAATAAGCTTTATTGCCAGGAGGCCAGCAATTTTGGAGAACAGCAAGAGTAGCCTCTCAATTCTGTTCTCTCTCCAGTTACAGTTCTAATAATTTTTTATAATGGGAATGCCGGGAAACAAACCTAGCAAATTTTAATTTCATCTGATAGAAAACAACCTTAAAATAGTCTTTTCTCTAACAATGCAAAATGTTTATTAAATATTATAAAGGTAATTTTCATTTTAACAGAATAAGAGAATTATCAGAGAAAACATCATCAAAGTTATCTTTACTCACATCGTATCACTTATCGTCTATGTGTGACTGCTTCCTCAAAGTCTCCTGAGACAAGCATCCTCACAATCCTGGTGAAACCTTAAGTAGATAATCATGGGGGCTGTGTGGGGGAGAATGTGAGCTAAGCAGACTAGGTCAGCTGTACTGCTTCAGCTTTGCTTTCTCAGATGCCATCTTGCAGGCTGCTTTCCTGGCTTCACCAGGAAGAATTTGGGGCAGTTTTATACCTTCTGTGCTTTATTCTGGAAACTATAAGTCTTAGTGTCAAGGGAGCTGACCACTGTGTGTATGTCTCTCTCTTAGAATGCATGAACTTCTAAGAAAGGGGCATTCTTTTTCATCTCTGTGTTCCAGCTATTAGTACAATGTATGGCACCTTAATGGATGTTTGTTTAATGAAAGGAGTTCTTCAGCAGTATTTCTCTTGGGCACCTAGGGAGACAGCTAGCATCCTTTATGCAAAATAGGATTTGGGGCTTAAGTGTCGATCCTTAATGTTCCTGAGATGAATACGCAGATTCAGCTCCTTGCTACATAGGCACAGGCATGCATTTCGTGAATTTTGAAATATGTAAATATTAATCACATGCCAAAACCTATTAAGTAATAGCTGGTCTATAAATCATGGGAAGAGATTAGAAGCATATAGGACAGTATGCCTGCACATACACAGAAAATCCTTTCAGAATGTAGATTAAAATTTAATCTAATTCTGCTCAGTTTCAACTCTCCTATCATTTTTATTAGTCTTCACTGTAAAAGCTATTTGGGGGACCCACATAAGCAGTGAAAAAATTGGCCTAACCACAAAATGTGCCCAGAATGTCAAATGGCTTAGTACCGTCTCAATAAAGATCAAATTTGAATCAGTTGTTCCTTTTGCTTCTGAAAATTGGAACATAGTAAAATCATATGTTTTGAGTCTAATTGGGAATCGAAGCCCAGAAACCCATTTGCTTTGTTTTGGAGAACACATGCAGGTTTATGGTTATATTTGGAGATGTATGATTTAAAACACTATTGAAAACTTTTATGGCCCTGGCCTATCAAATATTTCATTTGCTCTGTAGAACAACTCTTTGGGATGAGTAGAGCATGGCACTGAAATCATAGAACCACAGGCTCCAAAGCACCCAACGGCAATGGTTTTAACTGCCCACCTCACTTGGCAAGTGCCAAAAGGTGAGACACAGAGGAGGTTATTGGTTGGGTGGAGTTGGTACTACAGGCTTTTTCTATGTGAGGTGTTCACTTTATAAATGTCCAATGACACTCAGAGGTAGAAAATATTGAAACCACTGCAGTGCAGAAGGTGGCAGGCAAGGATTAGAACCTGGAAGTTCTTGCTCTGGGATCCTAAATACAGACTTCTCTCTCCTTCAATGCCTTCTATACACATTCGTTTGACTCTTTCCTATCATTGACTTTACTATAATCTTCCAAATATATATACCTTCTGTAGCCTCCAAAGCAGTTAAACTCCCATCAGCAGACATAAAATTTTTTGGTCTGACAATCTTACTTTTATGTTGCCTCCAGTATTTTAGGTTACCTGAGGTGCTATATTGATTAAGCTACATTCTGAAGAACTAAATACATGTCGAAGATTATATAGGTCTCCTACTAGGTGTAAAACTATAAATGAATGGATCTCTCTTGTTGACGTTGTAAAGTAGACATGCCTCAAGTACAACCATAATGTTCCTGGTAGGACCGTGTAGGTTTTTTTTTTTTTTTTGTAATGTCTATAAAAGGAACAGTTGTTCAAACATAAAAGCTGTGACAGAATACAGATGTTTCTATAGGAGGTGACACAGTGGGAGAAGGATGACAAGAGGACATGCAATGTGAGAGGCTGGAAAGTGCTAGGGGAAGAAAATAACCCAAGTGGAGCCATGGCAGGGCAACCTTCTACTATGGAGATTGCAGTGAGGTTTAATCAATACATCAATCCAGAATATGGTTAGAGGAGACATAAAGATGTTTTGTTTTGTTTTTCTTTTGGTGTTTTGTGGCGCCCAGCGCTGTAGGGGATAACCGAAATTGTGGCAGAAGAGTAGAGCCAGGTAATTTGGGAGATTAATTAGAGGAGTCCTGCACATCAGAGGGTGTGATTCTAATGTAAATGGTGCTGAAAGCAGCAGTGAGTGAGCCGAGTGTGAGAAAAACAGTTCAAATAAACAGGCATATTTTTTCTTCTTTGGCTTTCTCCCATTTGAAATATTCTGGTAGATTGTTCTCCCTTTAAAGTACTCCTCCTCCTTCCACTCTGCTGTAAGTTTCAATAAACAAGCTCCTCAGGTCAGTATTTTGAGAGTTGTTGCTTCAATTTTGCTACAGTTCACCTACATTCATTTTGTAGGTGGCTCCTCCTGGCTCTTAAGTAAGAGTTACTAAACGAAATTGCTGTTTAGCCTGCAAAATTTCATTTCCTGTAGTAGCCAGCTTTCAGGTCACAAGGAACTTCTCTCAACACCCACAAGACTTTTCCTTGGGCTGTAAAGTCAAGCATCTTAATTATCATGTAAACATTGATTTTTAATGCTTGAATTTGACCGAAAAGCATTTTGTTGTTTGTGAAGGGCCTCCTACTTCTTTTGCTGTGGAAAAAATCTGGAGTCTGAGTCCAAGTCTTTCTCCTTTCCTAATTCTAAAAGCAATTTTCTCGCTTTATTATTTTTTTTCTCCTCCTGAGAAGGACTGAAAATATTTGACTAAGAACCCTGTATAGCTCTTCTTTTTTTAGTTGCTCATTTCTTCATTCATGGGTTAATCCTTCCTGGGTTGTTGAAAAAAAAAAAAAAAACACAGCTCCAGAATTGTGAGCACAGTGAGGGGAAAGACAGCATCCCTTTGGTATCTGTAAGGTTTGCCATGTGAGAGGATCAGCGTACTTTTGAGATGTAGAGAACTCGAAATAAATTTCTAGGGCAGGGGTACCTCAACCAGTATTAAGAAATATCACCACTTACTAGCTTTGGCTCTGAACAAGTCGTTTCTGGGAGCCTGTCCTAGTTATAAACAGGCACAATGAGGACAATAATGGTACATACTTCAAAGGTACCATTGGGGATTAAATGAGGTGGTGTATGTAAAGGTTTTAGAATAGTCCTTGGTTTGCTAGTACCACATTAGTTAATCTTTTGCAACCACCAGCACAGATGCCCAGGCCTGTCCCCAGAAGACATTTGTTTTGTTTTGTTTTATTTTTGAGATAGAGTCTTGCTCTATGGCAGTGCCATGGCATCATAGCTCAGAGTAACCTCAAGTTCCTGGCCTCAAGTGATCCTTTTGTCTCAGCCTCTCGGGAAGCTAGGACCACAGGCCAGCACTATCACATCTGGGCTAATTTTTCTATTTTTAGTAGAGACAGAGTCTCATTCTTGCTCAGACTGGTCTCAAACTCCTGAGCT
>NW_003852611.1:1791677-1793067 GCF_000181295.1 Otolemur garnettii | reverse complement strand
TCTTACTGTGTTGCCCTCAGTAGATTGCTGTGTTGTCACTGCTCACAGCAACCTCAAACTCTTGGGCTTAAGCCATTTTCTTGCCTCAGCCTCCCAAGTAGCTGGGGCTATAATCTTTTAAGATTGCCGAGGTACCATTGGAACAGCCATACCATACAGCTAATGCTGTTGAGTCACTTTCATTGGGAGAAAAACATATGTAAGCTGTAAGGTATTTTTCCAATCCTGTAGTAATGTATTAGCCTAGACATACATTCTCTGACTCCTGACCAAAGGCATGTAACTGCAAAGTGCCTGCAGTGGGTAGAGCTGTACAGCTGTGTAGCCACTTCACTATATGGGAAGAGAGCCTTTGACAATAGAAATCATACCTTTGACCCTTGTCAATAGCCTGCCAGTAGCCACAGAAAACTGGAAGAAGGAGGCAGGATTGGAGTTTCTACTAAATATTCATTATGTGACTGGAGCTTAATGAGCCTGATGGATTTTTTTGTTTGTTTTAGTAGCGAAATGTTTTATTTGATTGCTTTGAAATACATTTCCATTTTGTCATACCTGAAAACAGAAAAATGAAGGCTTTGAGGAATTTTGACTCCTCATTTGTTCTTAGCCTGTGCTGCACAACACCTGGCTCTCTACTCACTGAAGAAATGGAACATTTCATTTATAGCGATTTTCTAGGTCTCTATAGCATTTTGAAAACTCACTAATCACTAAGTCTTACAGAGCTTAATGCCTGGCCTCTTCTGCCTCTCCCCTCTCCCCTCTCCCTTCTCCCCTCCCCCCTTTCCCCTCTCCTCTCTCCCCTTGCCCCCAAACCCATCCCACTCACCTCCCCTCTTCTCTAATTCTTGAGCCTGGTTCCTTTTCAGGAAATTTCTGATGAGCCATGTAAGAGGAGTTTGTGGACATTCTTATGTTTCAGGACATATCTATATCAGACCTTGAGCAGGTTCGTGCTAGGAACTGAAAATCGAGGAAGAGCATTCTTGAAAGTCCATTTTATTGAAATCCAGTAGAAATCTCCAGTCGTGGCTTACCTCTGGAGCTTAGAAACCTAAATTATCTTAGATCCAGATAAACTTTGTTCACTTTCAGATTTCAAGTGTGGCAGAAAAATTTTAGAGTTTTACAGAGTTAATTCTTGCTTTTAAAGCATGATATTTTTGAATAGTACACTAAGCAAAGTTTAATAAACTAAGTGAAATTGATGATGGACAGCTTCATGAATGGACAGCAAGTTGTTTGTACAAATCTCTACATTTTCTTACGTACAGTGGAGACTTGACTTCTAAATATCCCTCGCTGTTGCTTCCAGAGAGAGCAGCAAACCTTGCTGTCTCAATGCCTGAATGTTTGCTTTCCTGCAATCATATTTCTTGAAGTATGC
>NW_003852611.1:1737067-1791101 GCF_000181295.1 Otolemur garnettii | reverse complement strand
TTTGCCTTAATAAGACCCTCTACTTTGAGAGTAGTTATCAGATTTAGGCTTTGTTCCTAGAGTGCAATAAAAGACTTAGTGAAATTTTAACAAGTTATCATTTGTTCACTGACGCTGGTGAAGGCAGCAGGCTTTAGTTCAAACAAAATGTTAGCATTGACAATAGGAAGAAAAACAAATTATAATTGATATACTAGTTACCCTTCCAAGCACTCTGTTAGTGTAAGTTGGATCTTTATCTTTGACACATTATCAGACTAGTTTTTAATATTTTATCACAAGGCTTTTGATAATATACTTTTGAAAATCATTTCTTGAATGAATGAACCTATTGTTTTTTATCTGGATGTAACATTCTCTAAACCATGACAGGAGCCCTAAATCATATTCCCTCTTCCCCCATCTAAATAGAATCCAAAGTGGTACCAGCAGCATTCAGGAAAAAGATACCAGCATGTAAGCTTCTTATGTGTGTTTTTTTCATGGAGCATCTACCAAGAGAGATGAGCTATGGTCTGCATCTTACCATAACCAGGGGTGGCAAAAGAATGCTGGGTTGTGGGTTGGGATATTTGTGTTCTAGGATGGCCTTTGCCACTGATCACATGTGTGACCTCCCACGGATCCTTTTTGGCCTCAGTTTTTTAACTCGTTTTCAAAAAGGTAGATGGTTCTAGATGACTACGTACTTCTCTTATAGTACTAATAGCCCATTGATTATGTACTCTAATTATAAATCTTATGAGATATGTTCATTCTCTCCATTTGTTCATGCTCTTTTCCTCTAATCCCACTGAGCGTCCTCAACATACAGGTGATGGAACACATTGACTTCTGTTTCTGGAAAACAGTCCCAGATCAGGAAATTGCCCATTATGCCAATGACTTTCAGCGGTACAGGACTCTACTATACCCCTTTACCAGGAAAGGTACACATACGCACACAGGGAAAGTAAGTATGGTCTACAAACTAGGAGGAAAATGGCTGAAATTATTCTGACCTTTGTAGAAAGCATCTTCCTTTCTTCTTTCTTTCTGCTTTATGAATTGAGTCTGGCTGATCTGCTTTCTTCCTTTTGACTTTGTAATTATTGTTCAGAAAATACAGATCATGCTAGTATTGGGCTAACATTAAATAGCCAAGGAGAAGATCTGCCCACCTCTCTGTTCCCTATCACCGACAAAAAGTTACAGAAACACAACAGAAACAAGCACTATAATAGACTTCTGTGCCCCCTAGCACATATACAAAATATACCATAGTGTATCAGATAGTTTCTGTATTTGTACTATAGCTGTAAGTCAACATTTCAGTACAAATATATTAATACCAGTGAATAAACTGTGCGAAATATCCACCAAGCAACACTGCAGCTTTCCCTCAAAGTGAAAACTTGCTGTCATAGATGATGAAATATCCTTTATGTATAAGGCAATTGTGTTGAATGTAGAAAAAGCAAGCAGACTTCCTAGGTTTCTTCCTTTTGTGGGCATGATTTTTTTTTTTAATGGGAAAAACTCCTATACAATGATGTTAGGTCATATTTCATTTCAATTTTAATTTACAGTTGTCGTTTTGCAAGGGGAAAACATTTTAATCAGTTTCTGCATGAAGGTCAGATAACACTGTGAACAAAAGTAATTTCTTTATGATAATATCAAAACAGAAGCATTGCTGCACTTAAATTACGAAGCATATTTCCCTTATCTGGAATGTGATAGTATGACAATAGAATCTGAGAATATATCTTATTTATGCTACTGGTAAACTCAAGAAATTCTCTTCCCTTCAAGGCCTGAAGTTCTGATATTGGCTAAGAATGGGACCAGATAATATGTCCTGGAGTATAAATTACTTTAAAGGAAGTATGAGAATTATTTTAGGTATTAGGGTTTTTTTTTTCTTTAGTAACTAAAGCAGCAATGACATTTTCTAACCTTTTGTAGTTTAGAGGATGTCATATGATTTTTAAAATGCCTGTGTGTGTGTGTGCATGTATGTGTGTTACTTGAGGTAATGCAATGGGGCAGAAATAACCGTAGTAAAAATGTCATGTTTGTCTGTTTTGGGAGAACAGAAAGACGTATTTACTGGATAAACCCAAACACACATATCCTAAACTGCTGCCTGTATATATCATCTTGTTTGCAGCCTCCCCCTACATAGTCCTTATCAGTTGCCTGTGAAGGGAAATTTGAGAGTATTGTCTCTCAGATCATGGAGAAATTCATGACATTTGCAAGTGGGACTATTGCCTGAGTACCTTTAGGAACATGGTGTAGGTTCAGGGGTCCTTAAACTTTTTAAACAGGGGGCCAGTTCACTGTCCCTCAGACTGTTGGAGGGCTGGACTGTGGGCCCTGGGACGAGTCAGCTGCTAAGTAGGACAGGTAGTGGTGGCAAAACCACCGGGTAGGCCGGATAAATGTCATAGGCGGGCTGCATGTGGCCGTAGTTTGAGGACGCCTGGCTAGGTGATCTATGGTGATAATTCAACACACATCTGCCAACACTCTCATGTTGTCCTATACCCTTTCTGGGCCAATGTTTTAAGAGATTCCACTAATTTAGGCAAGAGAAGAGTTAAAAGTAGCCTAGGACGTTACAGAAATTGTAGCATTTCTTAAGAATTTAACCCAAGAGACTTTTATTTCATCCCATTCTCAAAACTGTAACCACAAGGCATTTTCTCAGATCTTCAAATTCTTCTTCATATCTTTATGAAGCTATATGTGTTTCTAGAAGTAAGAAACAGTGCCAGTTCCATTTTGGAAGTCTTCTTAAGCATTGTGATTTTACTAGCGGGAATGCTGGGGAAAAATAGCATTTCATCTTTCATGAATGTTTCCAGGATTATATGGAGAGGAAGGGAGATTTGAAATGTTCTCTAGCCACTGAAACATACTGTGGCAATCAGGCAAATGCTATCTCCTGTGATAGTCTAAAAGTGATCCAGAGGCTTATTACAATTTCTGATGGAGTCTGTGAACCACATTGATCAGAAGAAAAAAATTATCTAATAATGTGGACAAGACTATTACCTGTCCTTAATACCTTGTTGATATCCCTAAAAAGCAGAATTACTATCTGTCAGCATATGTGGGGCTGTCGACATTGGGAAACTATAACAGTGATTGTATAATCACTGTATAATCAATTATGTATAATTGTATAATCAATTATATATATAATCTTTATAATATCAAGCTTCTGGGCTATTCTTTTCCAGCATCTCTTAATCTCCTTTGACCAAATGACAATTTAAAAAGGAATTGGTAGCACTCATGCATCTGATAGACTGTAGAAATATTTTAAAGTGTTTTTGAGATGTGCTACGGGCTGTGGTACTGCAACTGTCACCAAGCTTGAGCTGTGTTAGTACCTCCCCCAGGAGATGGCTGCAGTTGGGTAGCACTTTCTCCTTAGTAACCTTGTGCAACCAAAAGGCCATGATAAAAAATGCAGACATGTTAGAAGAGATGCAACAGGACTCCTTGGCTTGCGCTACTCAGGTATTAGAGAAATAACAGCATAGAAAGGACATTGTGGCCTATATGAAGGAGTTTGAGAAGAAGTACCTGGCATTGCATTGTGGGGAGGAACTTCGGTAGTTACGACACATTAAACTAAACACTTCATCTACTTCTAGCTGGGCCAAGTGGTCATTCTTCTGTACTATCTGGTTAAAAGCCTATACTGTTCCACACACCCAGTGACCCAACAAACAAGGACTCCAGCCTAACTTTCAAATACCAGAGACTGAAATTTTCAGCCTTGTGAAGGGAACACCTTGATCTTTGAACCTTTATTGTGTTTTATATAGAGTATTCTCTGTATTAGTTTGTTGTGGTTATAAAATAATTAAAAATGGCCTATATTTGTATTTTCTTATATGTGTGTGTGTGTATATATATATGTATTTTCTATTCCATAATTTTGTCTGTGTTGTTTTCTTTTCTTTTTTTTTTTTTGAGACAGAGCCTCAAGCTGTCCCCCTGGGTAGAGTGCCGTGGCATTACAGCTCACAGCAACCTCCAACTCCTGGGCTCAAGCGAGTCTCCTGCCTCCGCCTCCCAAGTAGCTGGGACCACAGGCGCCCACCACAACACCTGGCTATTTTTTGGTTGCAGCCATCATTGTTGTTTGGTGGGTCCGGGCTGGGGACTCGAACCCGCCACCTTGGGTGTATGTGGCTGGCGCCTCAGCCGGTTGAGCTATAGGCGCCGAGCCGTCTGTGTTGTTTTCTCTCAAAATCCATTCCCTTAAAAAATCTGTTGCAGATATGAAAAAAAAAAGTATCTTTCCTTTAAGGATCAAATATAATGATTTAAAAAAATTTGGGGGGGGGAGAATTCAGTACTTAGTGAAAGAGCACTTGAGTTCAACTCAGAAAACCTAGATTCCATCAATAAGAAGTTGAGTGATCTTGAGAAAATCATCCAGAAACATGAATCTCAATGTCTTTATCTGTAAAATTGAAAGACTAAAACTAGGTGAGCCATTGTGATAACTTCCTAATTGATTTATCTGTTTCTGAACTCAGCCCCATCCCCTATGCTGCGTCCCTGTTGTCAAAAATAATCTCCAAATGTGACTATTTAGTAGGTTTCAATAGCTGTTACAAAGTCTTCACCATACTTCTTTCCTTTGAAGCTTTATTTCCTACCACATTTCCATTTTCGGCTCCAGCTATACCAAATGATTTGAAATTTTCTGAGCACACAGTGTGCTGCTTTACCTTTTCATACATCTGCATGTGTATCGTTCCCTGTGTAGACCATCTGTCTCTTCAGCAGAGTCCCCCACCTTGATATTCCTGATAAGTTTCCATTAATCTTTCAAATCCCAGCTCATGTTGGTGCCCCCTAGTGAAGTCTTTTCTGTCTACCACTGACACCACTGCCTCCATACCTCTGTGATTTATTTGAGACACAGTCTCACTATGTTGCCCTCTGTAGAGTGCCGTGGCATCACAGCAACCTCAAACTCCTGGGCTTAAGTGGTTCTCTTCCTTCAGCCTCGTAAGTAGCTGGGACTACAGGCCCCTGCTGCAACGCCTGGCTATTTTTGTTGTTGTTGTTATTGTCATTGTTGTTTAGCAGTCCCAGGCAGGGTTCCGTGCATGTGACCAGCACCCTAACCACTGAGCTGCAGTCACAGAGCCTATTATTGTATTTATCCTAAAATGTTATAACATACTTGTTTATCTGTCTCCTCTTTGATTTTGATATTCCTTTTAATTTAACATTTTTAATTTTTATGAGTTCATAATGGTTGTGTATGTTTATAGGGTACATGTGATGTTTTGATACAGGCATATGATGTGAATTAATCAAATCAGAGTAATTGGGATCTCAATCCCCGCAGGTACGTATCATTTCTTTGTGTTAGCGTTACTGAAATTTCTTCTTTAGTAGGTCCTTGGTCTCAGGGATTTGAAGAATGAATCCATGGTCCACAGATCAGTGGTAAGATAGGATTTATTTTACAGAAACGAATACAGCAAAAAAGCACCACAGCTCCTAGCAGAGGGGAAAACCCAAGTCAGAAAAAAATCTCTCCCTGGGTCTTTTGTCTAGGGGGGGTATATATATATATCCCAACAAATGAATGGATATAATTCATTCCTGTTCCTAGGCCTAGGAAACTTACATGAAATTGACCAGGCTTGAGAAGTGGGGGGTTCCCTATTCAGTGCAAGAGGAGGAAGACAGAGACAAGGCGGAGATACCACAGTGCTTCCTAAGCTAGCAACCTGGAGGTGTTCCCCCAGCAGATGTCCAGCCCCTTTAGCCACTGGAGCCTCCTTCGGCCCCCTCTGCATCCCGTCCAACCTGTAGGCTCCTCTGACTGCTACTGCAGCACTAATACCCCTATGGTGGAAAGGCCAGTTCCTCCCCTCAGGTAGGGCCCACTGGTTGGGGCGCTACCCGCCCTGTATCATTAGGAAGGTTCCAATTCTACCCTTTCAGGTACAGTATATCCCAACTTATTAATTATAGTCACTTCATTATGGCATAAAATATTGTTCTATCTAAATATATTTTTGCACCCATTGACCATCCCTACTTTATACCTCCTTCCCACTAGGCCTTTCCTAGCCTCTGGTAAACATCACTCTACTGTCTGTATCCATGAGATAATTTGCTTTTAATGTAGCTCCTACATATGAGTGAGAATGTGCAAGACTTGTCTTTCTGTGCTTGGCTTATTTCACTTAACATAGTGTTCTCCAGTTTCATCCATATTGTAAATGGCAAGATTTCATTCCTTTTTATGGCTATTTGATATTCCATTGTGTATATGTAGCACATTTTCTTCATCTGTTGATGACACTTAGATTGATTCCAAATCTTGGCTATTGTGAATAGTGCTGCAATAAACATGGGGGTGCAGATATCTTTTCAGTATACTTAATTCTCTTCCTTTGGACATAGACCCACGAGTGGGATTGCTGGATTAAATGGTAGCTCTGTTTTTAGGTTTTTCTCTTTTTTGTCCTTTGGAGGAACCTCCATACTGCTCCATAATTTTTGCATTTATTTATATTCCCATCAATAGTGTACAAGGATCCCCCTTTCTCCACATCCTCATTAGCATTCATCATTGCCTACATTTTTGATAAAAGCCATTTTAACTGGGGTGAGATGATATCTCACTATAGTTTTGATTTGCAGATCTCTGATAACTAATGATATTGAGCATTTTCTTTTACATACCTGTTGGCTATTGTATATCTTTTTTTAAAAAAATGACTATTCAAAAAAATTAAAAACCATCCCTGCATTGTCTGGATTTTTTTTTTTTTATTGAGACAGAGTCTAACTTTGTCGTTCTCTGTAGAGTGCTCTAGCATCATAGCTCAGAGCAACCTCAAACTCTTGGACTGAAGCATTCTCTTGCCTCAGCCTCTGAAGTAGCTAGGACTACAGGTGCCTGCCACAATGCCAGGCTATTTTTAGAGATGGGAGGCATGTCTCACTCTTACTCAGGCTGATCTCAAACTCCTAAGCTCAAGCAGTCTACCTGCCTCGGCCTCCTGGAGTGCTAGGATTACAGGCGCAAGCCATTATGCTTGCACATTTTCCGGCTTTTAATTCATTGGTTGGGCTGTTTTGCCTCTGAGAGTACTTAGATAGGCTGCCTGTACGCTGTTGTTATTGTCCCCTCCTCTTGTACCGTGACTTTTCCAGAGGGTGACAATAGGGAAAAGTTCAAATTTTTTTACTATTTTGTGGTTTTGAAGGAGGAACATTTTCCAGGATGGGGAGAGACATTCCAGAATGAGGAACCAGGGTGTGTAGTAATGACAGAGACAGGAACAGGCTGGTATTTGAATAGGAAGTTCAAAGTAGGCTGGGCAAGGTGGCTAACACTTGTAATCCTAGCACTCTGGGGGGCTGAGGAGAGTGGATTGCCTGAGCTCACAGGTTCAAGACCAACCTGAGTCAGAGCAAGACCTCTTGAAAAATAGCCGAGCACTGTGGTGGGTGCCTGTAGTCCCAGCTACTTGGGAGGCTAAGGCAAGAGAATTGCTTAAGCCTAAGAGTTTGAAGTTGCTGTGAACTATGATGTTACAGCACTCTAGTGAGGGTGACAAAGTGAGACTCTGTCTCAAAAAAAAAAAAAGTTCATAGTAGTTAAGACCTAAGGTGGGTGAGTGGGAGAGATAGAAGATGAGAGAAATATGTTGGCCTAAGTCCATAAAGGGTCTTCCAACCACAGGGACAAGTTTGGATTTCAGGATGGAGTTAGCAGGAAGCCAGAGGAAAAGTTGATGCTGAAAAGAAAGACAGTAAAGTATATTTCTTATAAAAATTAGTCTGCTGACAAAATGGGAGATGAATTAGAGGCAGGCAGAGCACTTCTGAGGCTTTGGTAAGAACCCAATTGAGGAAAGTATGTTTCTCTGAAGTAAGGCAATGGTCATGAGACAGAGAAGAGGGAACAGATATGAGAGATGTTAATGGCTGATTTGGATATATGCCATGAAGAAGAAGAGTTGGGGTGACTTTGAAGTTTCTAGCTTGGGGGCTCAGCAGAATGGAAGCACCATTAACAGAGGTACCAATCATGAGAGGCACAGCAGGTTTTGGAAGGAAGATTTTTTAGTTCAGTTTTGGATAACCTGAGTTTTAAGTGCCTATTGAACATCAAATGAGAGATGCATGGAGTTTCCATTTTAACCATTATTCACAGTAATCTTTTAAAGTAGGTAAATGATGTGAGATACTCTTTTTGTCTAGAAATTGACAGACTGTCTTTGTGAAAATTAGAGAATAGATTTCAGAAATATGTAGGACTGGGCATTATATTGCCTTTTTATTCTACTTTTGATGAAATGTTAGCCAATGGCTGTCCTCTAGAGAGTTACAGTTGCATATATAATTAATTCTTCTGGATTAATTTTTTTTGTTTCTCCATATAATTGTGGTAATGGATTCTGGCGATGTAGAATATTAGTAGGCTTGTCTTCCTAAATCTAAGGTTTAGACATTTTTGGTGTTCAATTGCCTTTCTACTACTACTGGAAGACACAGGCTGTTGGTGAGAGCAAGAAGCTGCAGAAGTGTTTGTGCAGTCATTTTTTTTTTTTTTTTACAACGCCTCTGTGGCCTGCAAATTACTTTTCAGCAACTGGTATGTACACAGGCAACTGGCTAGCTGTAGCCAACTTCATATTCTTACCCTTTCAGGTTTGGGGGCCTGGGAAAAGGGGAAGGTTTCACTGTGAAAGTGAGATGTTGAAATTCAGAATTGGCTTTGAACAAATTTGTGAGAGAAGTGATGTTTCACTTTGGTGTTCCCTTCTCCTCTGCCTGGCTGTTCTGAATCCTTATACTTGAGGCCTTTGTGTTTCCTAGTTGGGTCACGGACCACATTTCAGCAACTTGTCTTGACTTGCTGTCTCTAATAGGCTTCAAGGCATTGTTCCTATGACCTTTTTACTTTTCCAATAAAACTTTTTGTTCCTGCATTTGATAAACTACTCTATGTGTGTGTCTTTGCTGACGGTTTAAATTGTGCTATAACTTTAAATTTCACAACTACACTGTAAGAGGAGTCCTGGGCAGTTCTTTTTACCTAAAGAAGTTACTCTAATGGTGGGACAGCAGCAGATACCCATGGTAGTGGGAGCTCAGAGGTCTTTCCTAATAATTCTTAAATAGTATCAATAGCATACACAAGTAAAAGAAAATACAGAAGAATATGTATTCGTTTATAAAGCCCAAGAGAGTAGTAAGTAAAAAAAAAAAAAAAAAGTCAAGTGGAATTCATTTGTAAGCAGCTTGACCGAAGGAGAACAGATGAGTTATTTTCGAGAGATGGGATGGAGTAATGGAGTGAGGAGAAGTTGCACAAATTTTAGTTGAAATGACTTTAAGGGCAGGGACCATGCTTTTATCTTTGGCCTCTACAGGGCCAGGAAGAATGGCTAATATATAGTGTGTAGTAATGGTTAGTTAAAATGAAAAACAAATCTATGGAGGGGAATTACTGATTTTTTTAAAAGAAAACTTCTGTATGTTTATTTTTACCATGACAAATACCCTAAACCCTGATAGAATTAAAAAAGAACGTTTCCATGGATTTGGCATATATATTTACACACACATGCATGTTATATATACTGTCACTTAAAGAAGTTAAGATACCCAATAAATTAGGCAAAAATGAAAACCCATTTATTCCTCAATGAACTCTATATTGAAGACAGTTCTATGACTCATAACAAGTATGCTGAAGAGGGGGGTCTTCAAAGTTGTCCACTCCTGTGTGAGATGTGAAAGTTTGTATATGTTTGTTTGGCCTTTTAAATGTTGACAAGTTTCAGGTGTATTTTCAAAGAAATGCTTTGATCAGAAGTCCATTAGAATGGCTTCTGGGAAGGAAGACTGATGTTAAGAAATAAGAGAGTATAAATAATGCAAGCAAAACTCTTTAGGTAGCCCAGAGTGGTGGCTCACACCTATCATCCTAGCACTCTGGGAGGCTGAAGTGGGAGGATTCCTTGAGTTCAGGAGTTGAGATTAGTCTGAGCAAAGCAAGACTTCATCTCTCCTAAAAATAGAAAATTTATCTTGGCATTTTCCCAGGGGCCTATTGTCCCAGCTACTTGGGAGGCTGAGGCAGGAGGATGGTTTGACCCCGGAGTTGGAGGTCACTGTGACAGAGTGAAACACAAACAAACAAAAATGAAGAAAAACCTTTTGGTGATATGCAGGAAAAGCTGATTGGGGCAAGATGATAGAAATCCTCAGTAAAATTAAAAGACATAGGAAAGTGGAGAATTGTATCAAAGGTAGTACAACGTAAATCATTATCTACATGGCTAAATAAAAGACAAAAAGAATTAGTATTACTAGTTCATACTTTATATAGAAAACAGTAGTCTCTTAGAGGCAACTCTGACATGAAAGCTAACAACAGAAAACTGCCATTGAGAGTCTGGACTTTGTTTTAATGACTACCTCATAATACGTAGCTACAAAGCTCTCCAGAGTATTAGTAAGTCAAATTTTATGCCATGAAGATAGAAAGAAGGAAGCATGTTCACTATACCTATTCAAAAGCAGGAATAGTAGTAAAATTCTAATTTCAGAATTTCACGTAACTTAGACTTTATATATGAAATGCAAACTGCAGATGGGTTATCTATATTACTATTCAAGAAAGATTATTGAAGGTTTGGAATGTCCAAGCATGATATTACCAATAGACATATTTACTGAACCACTTGCTGTATATATATGTGTATATATAATACTGGATTAGATGCTATGGCAAAGAAGATACAAAAATAAGCAAAGGCAGACATTGAAGAAATATTTACAAGCATGCTGACTGCTACTTTGGACAGATATAGAATGTAATAGAAATGTTAATGGAGGGATATTGTCAAATCTGCAAATCGGGGAAAACACTCTAGAAGAAATGTCTTAAGTGAGATTTGAAAGATAAAAAAGTTAGCCAGGTGAAGAAGTATTAACTTTCTAGGTTAATAGTGGGGCCCTGGAGATAAGAGAGAAAGAACCTGGCATATTTTAGGCCCCAGTGTGGCTGAGACATACAAAACCATGACTGGTTTGGCTGGAAGTGAGATTGAAGAGTAAGGCAGGAGTCACTGTGAGAGGCATTATAGGCCATATTATTGATTTTGTATTCTGTATTCTGAAGATGATGGGAAACCATGAAAGGTTTTAAGAGCATGAAAAGTCTAATAAGAACTGCATTGCATTAAAAGAAATGGTATACTCTTGGGTGAGGTTATCTTGGAAGACAGTAATAGGTAGTTGATTATTTTTTGCTAGTTTAGTAGTGATACTATTTATTACACTGCTTATCAGACCTTGATGTGGAGTAATCCATTTGTGTTCTGTGGAACTTGAAACCAGCTGGTGATTGTCAAATGACAAGCACTTTAAGAGATTCTGACTGGCTTAACTGTATCGTCCCGTTTTATTTCTTTTTTCATTTATTTTTGGGGATTGTTGGGGATTCATTGAGGGTACAAAGAACCAGGTTACATTGATTGCATTTGTTAGGTAAAGTCCCTCTTATAATTGTGTCCCACCCCCAATAGTTGTGTCACACTCCATGACCCCAATTTCCTCTCCTTCCCTCTCTCTGCTCCCCCTTCCCCCAGCCCACCCACCCATTGCGCCATGTACTAGGTTATTAATTGTCCTCATATCAGAATTGAGTACATGGGATACTTGCTTCTCCATTCTTGTGATGCTTTACTAAGAATAATGTGTTCCATGGGTGGCATCTGTGGCTCAAAGGAGTAGGGTGCCGGCCCCATATACCAGAGACGGTGGGTTCAAACCCAGCCCCGGCCAAAAACTGCAAAAAAAAAAAAAAAAAAAAGAATAATGTGTTCCGCTTTTTTTTTTCTTTTTTCTTTTTTTGAGGCAAAGCCTCAAGCTGTTGCCCTGGGTAGAGGGCAGTGACCTCACAGCTCACAGCAACCTCCAACTCCTGGGCTCAAGTGATTCTCTTGCCTCAGCCTCCCAAGTAGCTGGGACTACAGGCGCCTGCCACAATGCCCAGCTATTTATTGGTTGTAGTTGTCGTTGTTTGGCAGGCCTAGGCTGGATTCGAACCCACCAGCTCTGGTGTATGTGGCTGGCGCCTTAGCCACTTGAGCTACAGGCACCAAACCAATGTGTTCCACTTTCATCCAGGTTAAAGTTTCATCCGAGTTGTAAAGTCTCTATCTTTTTTATATCATCCCATTTTTTTTTTTTTTGCAGTTTTTGGCCATGGCTGGGTTTGAACCCGCCACGTCCGGTATATGGGGTCAGTGCCCTACTCCTTTGAGCCACAGGCACCGCCGTATATCATCTCATTTTAATAAATGCATAAATATAAGGAGATGCTTATAATAATTTGGAATGGGTTAGCCTATTAAGAGAAAAATTAAAAATTTGTTTCCCTCAAATTGGGAAGCAGGAGGGAAGGGAAGAGAAAAAAGCTAGAGATATATAACCCAGTAGCAAGATGAACAGTACTCAGTAGCTTTGCCATATGTTGTCAATGGATGGAGTGTGATTCAGGAGATTTGGATTCAGTTATAATATTTTACATTTGACTTACCATTTTAACTTGCTCAGAGAATCACTTAAATTAGTCATGCCTTAGTTACTCTCTTGTAAAGACACTCTGGCCCAGAACCAACTATTATACAGGTTCACTTAATGAAATCATGTCCTTTAGATCATCTTGAGCTCCAAAGAGAGGTATCTCATGCGAGAAGTTTTGATTACAATTGTTATCTTCTGCTTGTTTGCACCTCAGTTCCTTAGAAAAGAAACACATTTTGAAGAAATTCCTTTAATAGGGCCTTGGCAACATAGGCAGGCTGCCTTGTAATATTCACACTTCTCTAATTACAGTATTGAGTATGTGTTTTTGATGGGTTTCTTATGGCAGGTGTATTGACTTTCTTCTCCCTCCTGGTGTTGGTGTAATATTTTTACAGAACGGCGGAGGGTACTGTGAATAGATCCTGATGGTAAGGTGTGAACAGGAAGAAAGATGTTTGCTTCAGTTTTGGCTCATAGTCTAGGGAAGTTGCCTAGAATGTGGTGGTAAAAGACTGTCGTATAGCAAATCCTGCCTACCTTTCCTGTTTTTTTCTCCAAGTTAAAATAACTAATGCTGTTTTGCCCATTTAAGGTCAGTACCTTGTGCTTTTTATACCATATAGAGATGTGTTAAGTCATCAGCAGTTGATGGTGGCTCTGACTTATTATCAATAGTAGAGGGGTAGTATCTGAACTTTTCACTCACCTTATTCCCCTGAACACCGTAATACCTCTGGGGGATAGTGGCCAAGGTGAGGCTTTTTTGTCCATGGCTCTCATTGGTCTACATGGGGTCCATCTAACTGCCCTTTGACCTCAATACTATGCTCAACTTAGTTGAGTGACATTGCTTGGGGTGTACCAATGAATTTCACAGAGCAGAACTCACAAAACTGTACTCTGTATAGTAATAGACAAATATATGGCTGAAGAATATGCAGATGTCTTTCACTGAAATGAGAAAATAAATTTTATGACTTTTTTTGGCATCTCTTAAGGAAGAGGAATTTTGTATTCAGTTTCTACCCACAGTGTCTCATTGTTTTCTATTATGGTAGATTCTAAATAAGATGCTGATCACCAAATTATTTTTCATAATTTTTTGAGACATTTTTCTGTTTGAGTTTTACATTTTGTGTTTGTTTGTTTTAAGAATGTAACGTCTAGGCTGGGCACGGTGGCTCACACCTGTAATCCTAGCACACTCTGGGAGGCTGAGGCAAGTGGATTGCCTGGGTTCACGGGTTCGAGACTAGCCTGAACAAAAAGTGAGACCCTGTCTCTACTAAAAATAGAAAAACTGAGGCAAGAGGATCACTTGAGCCCGAGTTGGAAGTTGCTGGGTTGCTGTGAGCTATGATGCCATGGCACTCAACCCAGGGTGACAACTTGAGATTCTGTCTCCAAAAACAAAACAAAACAAAACAAAACACTATAGCTTAAAATAATTATTAATTGTATTTTACTTCTAAACAGTAAGGAAGGTATACTGTAATCTATTGGAAAACTGTATATTTTAGACTTTTCTAGGTTAAAGGAAACAATAGTAACTTGAGTTCTGGAGCTCTGGACATTTGGCTTCATAGTTTGTCATCCAGGCCATTTGCCAAGGCTGCTTGGTAGAAGTCATCCCATTTTAAATATATATATATTCCAAAGGATATTCCTGCTTATGGAGTAGTCCCAAACACACACTGCTAGGCTTGTAAAACAGGGCTGAGGGCAGTAGCATACTGGAACCAGCTTGTTCTGGCTAGTAAGAGCTGATTGTGTATATTTCTTTCAGTGCTGTATTGAATGATATAATGCTGATATATTGAAATAGGCCCTGATGGGAGTATTTACACCACAGAAATAGGCAAAGGCTACCAATCAGAGCTTCCTCTCCCTTTGGAGTTAGTTTTTGAACACTTAAGGGCATCACACTGGCTGGAGTCTGTTAATCCCAGCCGTTAAGGCCTATCCCAGAGTAGACTTGACATACTCCTTTCCATTATTGGAATTGAGACTGACCTAGAACTTCCAAGGTATTTGGGAGATGAATCTAAAGGAATATGCCCACTCAAATTCATAGTTTTGAAACTGGGTGAGAAAAAGCTAAGTCATTTGAAGGATGAAGGGCTGGGATGGGGCTGAATTACCATTCAGTTTATTGCTATCACAGCAATATTGTCTAACAGGCTGATTCCAGGTGCTAGCCATTTACCATAAATAAGAAATATGGAATCCTTTGTCACTGGAACAATTCACCAAACAAGTACCGTGCTGTCCATTCATGGCAAAGGAAGGAGATAAACAAAACAAAAGAAGTCTTCAACTTGAGTATACTCTGTAAGTGGTTCAGCTCCCTGGCAGGCACTAATGTATTTCATGTGTATCCATCTAATCCCTGCAGATTCTCAAGGCTTAATGATTGTCAAAACACTGTGTAAATAGTCAGTGATATTGAAGATGGCAATTTACATAAACTGTATTTTTTTCTTTCTTTTCTTGACAAAAAAAAAAAAAGACTTCCTGTGGGTTGTTTTTCTTTTCTTTCTTTTTTTTTTCTTCTTTTGGGAGAATGCCTCAGACACCTGGGTTTTAGTGCTTTCATTTTTAGAATGCATTCATCCTACTTGGCAGTTAATATTTTTGACTTTCAGAACACTTTTGGAATACTTCTTAACTTTAAAACTTTTTTACTGTTAAAAATATTTACAACACATGTCATGGATACAGGGATACTTTCATTACACATCATTAAAAAAAATCTAAACACCTGATTGGGCTATTGGACAAAAGGTATATATAGAAAAATGGAAATGTAAGTAGTCAATACATATATAAAAAGATGATCTATCTAAATCATAATTGAAAATGTAAAAGCAAATGAAAACAATATGTTTATGTTGGTTGAGAATGTAAACTAAATAAGTATTCTCATATGCTATTGGTAGGAGGATAAATTGGTATTAGGTTTATTGGAGAAAAGTGGGCAGTGTATTTCCAAATGTAAACTCCATTTAGCTTTGGACCTACTGTTAATTACTTCTGAGAATTTATTGTACAGAAATTTTCACATATGAATATGATACACACATACACGAGGCTATTTATTACAACATTCTTTTAATAGCACAAAAACTGGGAATTATTCAACATTAGGGATGATTTAATTAGTTAATTATAGAAAAACCAGAAAGTATGTACTTTGTAACCATACAAAGTATGAGGTAGATGTATTTGCACTGGCTTAAGGAGATATTCATGACACATAGCTAGAATTAGGTAAAAAAAGTATTGTCCAATAGTATGTCTTGTATGAGTTTATTTTTGTTTAAAAATTACATATCACAAAAAAAATTACATATCGCTCTTCAATATAGATAGTTTTTTTTCTATAGTCTTCTTTTGTGGTCCTAGGTAGATTGCCATGGTGTCATAGCTCACAGCAACCTCAAATTCCTGGGTGTAAGTGGGCGTAAGCGGGCATAAGCAATCCTTCTGGCTCAGCGTCATGAGTAGCTAGGACTATAGTCACCTGCCACAACTTCCTGCTATTTTTTAGAGATGGGTCTCACACATGCTCAGGCTGGTCTCAAACTCTTTTCTTTTTTTTTTTTTAACCCTTTTTTACTACTTTTTTTTTTTGAGATAGAGTCTCACTATGTCAACCTCTGTAGAGTGCTGTGGCATCACAACCACAGCTCATAGTAACCTCAAACTCTTGGGCTTTAAATGATTCTCTTGCTTTAGCCTCCCAAGTAGCTGGGACTACATGCACTCACCACAATGCCTGGCTATTTTTTGTTGCAGTTGTCATTGTTGCTTAGCTGGCCCAGGCTGGGTTCAAACCTGCCGGCTTTGGTGTATGTGGCTGGTGCTGTAACCACTGTGCTACAGGCGCCTAGCCTGATCTCAAACTCTTGAGCTCAGTGATCCACCCACTTCAGCCTCCCAGAGTGCTAGGATTACAAGCATGAGCCACCCTGCCCTGTCCTTATTTTTATTTTTTTGAGATAGAGTCTCACCTTGTTGCCTGGGGCTAGAGCACTATGACGCCATAGCTCACAGCAACCTCAAACTCTTGGGCTCAAGTGATGCTCTTTCCTCAGCATCCCAAGTAGCTGGGACTGCAGGTGCCTGCCACAGTACCCAGGTGTTTTTAGAAACGGGAATCTTAGCTCTGGCTCAGACTGGTCTTGAACTCATGAGCTTAGGCAATCCACCTGACTTGGCATCCCAGGGTGCTAGGATTACAGGTGTGAGCCATTGCACCCAGCCAGTTGTCTACTTTTTATACTAGTCTATAAGCTTATGCCCTTCTACCTATGTATTTTGAATGTCTCTCTCTACCTCTTCCCAAGTGCTGTATAGCATTCCACCCCAAGGATGAGCCATCCTTTCTCCATGCACATATTCATCTATTCACTTACTTATCCATCAAATTATTTTTTGTTTGCTTATTTAAAGGATTTCTTTTTCCAATTACAGAATCAGTGCTTACCATTGGCCAAAACAAAACAAAAAACCCAGCAAATGTAGTAATACAAGGATACAGTTAGAGAAAGGTACAAAAGAAAAAAAAATACAGCTTAGATTTGTTATTGCCAAATTCTTGAACAGTTTCTCTTTTTTTTGAGACAGAGCCTCAAGCTGTCCCCCGGGGTAGAGTGCTGTGGCATCACAGCTCACGGCAACCTCCAACTCCTGGGCTCAAGTGAGTCTCCTGCCTCCGCCTCCCAAGTATCTGGGACCACAGGTGCCCGCCACAATGCCTGGCTATTTTTTGGTTGCAGCCATCATCGTTTGGTGGGCCGGGCTGGATTTGAACCCGCCACCTTAGGTGTATGTGGCTGGCGCCTTAGCCACTTGAGCCACAGGCGCCGAGCCTGAACAATTTCTCTTGTGGTTACTTTTATGCCATTAAATAATACGCTTATGATTACATCATTTATTATTTATATCAATATTATTACATTATATGATAATATTAATATGTTTAAATCACCTTTATTATCTCTTTTCTTCTCCTTTCTTTGTCTATCTATGCCAGGCTTAGAAGAAACCCATATAAGGACATTTCACTCTGGCTTAGTTCATATTGTGGGACATATGACCAGGATGAGAAGATTTTTATGTAGAGTACATTTGTACAGGGTACTCAGCCTTAAAGAGAAAAGGAAAAACTAGAGAGGAAAGGAGGACCAATCGGAATAGTGGATCTTTCTCTATACCAGTCCCTGAAACCTGAGAAGGGTAGGGCTAAGTTGTAGTTTGTTGTTTTAGCTTTGGCTAAAATTCTCACACTGAGTTCTCAGATCTCTTAATGGCATGATAAAGTGGAGGAAAACATGGTTTTTAACTTCAAAAGACTTGATTTAGAATCCCAATTCCATCATTTTCTAGCTATACGATCTTGGGGCAATGTGTTTAACTCCTTTGGCCCCCAGTAATCTGATTCTATCACAAACAAAAAAATATTAAATAAACAGATAAGAAAGTTTACAAAATGTGGATTGCTTGTTCTCCTTCCAATTAGCTGCTTGTTACAGTGAAAATGACTTAGATCACTAAGCCTCAGTTTCTTCATATTTCACATAGGGTAGTAAGATTGAACTATTAAAATATTACAAAGCATCAATTTGCTTGAGTATGGAAAAGGGAAGTTATAAAGATTAATGAGATTAGAAAAGTTTTTTGGCATAGTGGTGAACTTAGAAGATTCCCTTTTAGCTATTACTACTCAATTCTTGTTCAAAATAGTTTAAAAATTACAACATAGAGAAAATGGAAGCATAAGACTATTTGATATGGTCAAATGTCTCAATGAATACTCAAACAAAAACAAAAACTTGGCCTCCAGAAACTGAAATCATCCAGTGTTAGAAAAATTGTAGAATGAGCTACTAAACTATTGAAAAGGCATGTGCTTCCTCAAACCTTCAACTCTCTCCTTCTCTGCAGGTAAACTTCACAGGTATTTCACAGACAATGTAGAAGCCACAAGATTGCAACTTCCCACCACAAGCTCTACATGCTTGTCTACACCTTCGTCTATCATTTCTGCCTTTTTTTTTTTTCATTTCTCATTGAAAGTGAGACAGTCCTCTCTTTGTATGGCAACTTCTTCCACTTGAACTCCAGAAACTTTTCCTTATCCATGTATTTTTTTTAAGTGTTCTTGTGTTTTCTTTTTCTTTGGCCATTTCTCTATTTCTGAGTTTTTTTCCTCATTATTCAGAACTTGTTCAAATCTCTCTCATTATCTAGAACTTGTTCAAATCTCTCACATTATTTAGAACTTGTTCAAATCTCTCACATTATTTAGAACTTGTTCAAATCTCCCTTTTTCAGTAATGAACACAAAATCTGGCATGACTCCCTCAAATCCATAACCTCAGTCTACTCATGAGAAAAACGTTAATTAAAAAAGTCTCTGACCTGCACAGCTGAGGACACAGCAAGTAAAACAAAATGACAACCTTCAGAGAGGGTTGATAACTAGAATCTACAGAGAGCTCAAATTAATCAACAGAAAAAGAGCAAACAATCCCGTCTACCACTGAGCAGGGGATATCAATAGAACCCTCTCTGATAAAAACAAAGAGCTACCAAACATTTGAAAAAATTCTCATTGTCCCTGATTTGTCAAAGAAATGCAAATCAGAACCACCTTGAAATAAGACCTAACTGCAGTGAGAATAGCCCACATCACAAAATCTTAAAGCTGCAGATGCTGACCTGGATGTGGAAAGAAGGGAAAACTTTCACAATGTTATTGGTGGGACTGTAAACTAATAAAACCTTTTTGTAAGGAAGTATGGAGAATCCTCAAAGAACTCAAATTAGTCATCCTATTTGATCCTGCAGTCCCATTACTAGGAATCTACCCAGAAGAAAAAAATCATTTTGTCATAAGGACATTTGCACTGTTTATCACAGCTCAATTTACAATCGCCAAAATATGGAAACCTAAATGCCCACCAACCCTGGAATGGATTAACAAGCTTCCATGGTATATGTATACTATGGATACTATTCAGCCATTAAAAAAGATAGAGTCTGAGTGGTGCCTGTGGCTCAAAGGAGTAAGGCGCCGGCCCCATATGCCAGAGGTGGCGGGTTCAAACCCAGCCCCGGCCAAAAACTGCAAAAAATAAAAAGATAAGAGTTTATATCTTTTGTATGACTCTGGATAGAGGTGGAACACATTCTTGTGGTTATATATATATACCACAATATTGGAGAAGCAAGAACCCAATTCTAATATCTAATTCTAATCAATTCTAATATCAAGCCACTTGACAATCTATTACATAAGAGAAAAACTTAATGTGAGGGTTGGGGAGAGGGAGAGGGGAAGGGGGGATGGCGGTGTTCCCAGTTATTGGGCACAATGTTAGGGTAGATGGCACACCTCTTGGGGTTGGGGCGCAATTATAAGAGGGACTTTACAAAACAAATGCAAACATTGTATACTGATTCTTTGTACCCTCAATTAACCTGAAACAATAAAAAAAAATTAACCCCATGCCACACACTTATCCTATCTCTGTATTTTCCATCAGAGTTGATCTTTGTGAGCATTGTCTCCACTCACTCACTTTGTCTACTCGCTAGCTCAGGTGTATAGGGCTGGTACCCTAGCTGTTGAGCTATAGGCGCCGAGCCTATTTTTTGTTTTTTTTTTTTGAGACAGAGTCTCACTATGTCACCCTGGGTAGAGTGCTGTGGCGTCACAGCTCACAGCAACCTCAAACTCTTGGGCCTAAGTGATTCTCTCACCTCAGCCTCCCAAGTAGCTGGGACTACAGGCACCTGCTACAACGCCCAGCTATTTTTAATTTTGCTGTAGTTGTTTTAGCTGGCCTGGGCTGAGTTTGAACCCACCAGCCTTGGTGTATGTGCCCAGTGCCCTACCCACTGAGCTACCGGTGCTGTCCTGTTTTTCATTTGTGTTATAGATCTACCCATGTCTATACATAGCTCTCTATCTCAGTCTGTTTAATGGCTGTATAATATTCCATAGTATGGATGTACCCCACCCTTCTTGTGAAAAGGTATTTAGTTCCCAGATTTTCACTATCAAAACACTGCGTTGACCATCCTTGTACAGGTGTATGTTTCTATACGTGTACATTTCCACTTCTGGAGTATAAATTCCTACAATCTCTTGTGTATTTTAAATTTTGTCAGGTATTGTCAATCTACTTTCAGAATGCTGTGATTATTTATAGTCTCATAAACAGTATAGTGTATGAATGTGTACTATATTACATTAGTAATGTATAAAAGTATACATTATATTTTGAAGAATACTGACAAACACTTTTATTGTTGGAAGAAATGATTAACGATTGAAGACTTTTGTCTAAACAGCTTGTAAGACCTTATACACACTACTTCTAAGTTTTCTGACTGGAGCAACCCTGAAAAAGACTGATCCATGTCACACATAATGCTTTTGGTTATATCTTAAAAGTCAGAACTCAATCTGGTTGCAAAGAAGGCTTTGAAATGAAATCTTCATTTTTAGGGACTACGTACCAAGCCAAAAACTGGGGAAGGGGGAGTTCTTATTACTACAGAATAAGAAAAGAAATTTGTGTAAGGAATACTAATGACCTGCCATTCCTTACAAAGAATACAGCCATTTGGGGAGATAGTAAGTCAGAAAAAGCAGGCCAGTAAACCAAAGGGTGTGATTATAGCAACATCTTCCCCTGCTCTCTTGGAATGTTTCAAAGCCAGTGTCCCTGGGAAAGAACAGAAAAGTAACTTTCTTCCCCAACCTGGCTGGAGGGCATTGATTTGCCCTTAGTGCAAAAAATCAGTCCCTGTACAGAAGAGGAAGACTCCCTCTAAGCGACCCCCTCCCACATTCCAAACCTGCTGATAAGGGGTAATAAAAGCCTCTGGAAAGTGTGATAGTCAGCTGGCTGTTGGTCAGACTCCACTCTGCTCTCCTCAGTAAAGCCTCTCCTTAATCCCTGGAATCACCTGAGCTGGCCTCCTCTCCTTCTGTGGACCCTCACCTCAACTCTACCCTCGAACCCCTCAAGAAACCTGTTCTCAGTTAATTATAGCAATTTTTTGCCTCTATGTTTGCTTCTTTTCTTATGCTCTGGAGAGATAGTCCCTTCTGCTATCTCTCACTAGTCCTCTCTTCTTATCTTGTTTAATACTCGGTCACTATGTTAATTTTTTTGTATCTCCATTTCTGTCTTTTGTTCTCTTGCCTTATGTTTTTTCTTTCTCTGTTTTCCCTCTGTGTATATTTTTTCCTCCATCTGCATCCTATCCATTTGTCTCTATCTTTTGCTGTGTCTGTTTTCTTCTTTTTATCTTTGGGTATGTTGGTTTCAGTCTCAATGTCTCTTCCTACCTCCATTTCTAATAATTAGAGCTGATAACAGAGTCAGCTGCTACTTTATGTAGTTGTTTTCACATGATGGGAAATACTTGAGGATAGGCTAGATATAGGGATACTGTAAAAATGATTGGTTGAAAGTTGGACTACATAATTATTCAGATCCTTTTCAGATTTGAGTCTAATTGAGCGCCAACTTTCCTTTGTCAATAAAATCTTGTTGATATTTCATCTTTTGTTTTCTGATTGAGGATCTAATAGCACTTCAGGGACATCTCTATGTGAATACCAGATTTTCACTGTTTATTCTATAACTTCATTGTAGGTGACTGTGTAATTAATTAGACTATGTAAGAGATTGAGACAAATATTAGTTGACTGCAGAAGAACTAACTTCTACATATGTATGTATATGTACATTTGTGTGGATTATATTGTAGCAGGAAACCGACACAGACAGAAGACTCCAGGCACCAGTTGGAAGAGGAAGTGTGCTTTAACCAAGGGCGGGCTACTTGTCCTCAAAGGCAATGGAAGGCTTAAGAGGTTACAGTGTTACTAACTATCTAGGCCCAGCACATACCAAGGGAAGGGCACACAGGTAACAGAGACATCTGCTGCAGTAGAGGTAGGAGTGTTACAGACTGTTTGGCTAATGCCTATACAGAGTGACTAGGACTGATCTTTAGCTTGGCTTTTACTCTCTTGCCTCAATATATATACACGTGGAAACATTGCAGATACCAACATTTTCTCTCATGGCAAGAATATAATAAATGATATATATTTGCATTCTCTTTGCAACTAGCTAATATTTTTAGTTGGATCTATTAATTGTACTTCAATGTATCGATAAGATAAACTTGTTTTGGATTCTAGAGTGAAGAGTTTGCTCTATAGATATTGTAAAAAATCAGCATGAAACCAGGAACCTGACATACCTCCTACTTCAAGGGGGAGAGAGGAGTAAAGTGGAGAAGGTAATTTGCAAACTATACTTGAAAGTCATTCGACCATAGCATCGTCATTACGATTATCTGTGAAAAAATTTAGTTCAATTACATTTTTAAAAATTCTTTCTTCAAGGTGGCATTGTTCATATCAGGATTTGGTCCTCTAAGGAGAGGAATACTAATGCCTTCATTAAGCACTATCTTAGCATCTTCATTCTTTAGAGTTCGGCATGTGGCCTTCGTGATTTTTTAATATTAACCCTGGAGAATCAGTAAACACAAAGCTCTCAGGGGAATATGAACTTTAGGACTAAGAACCATTGCATATTTATAGCCATAGTAGAGGGTAAGACTCTTTGGGAAAAAAAAAGCAATTTTGAAATAATTGAATAGCAACATAATTGCCATCGTAGTAGGTATTATACATACTCCTGTACACTTTCTTCACACAACAGTAAGTTGGTTGTAAAATCAGCAGGAGGAAAATGTTGTAATGTAATAAACCTAAATTTCAGTGTAAGATTTCCAGGGGTAACTAGAGCTACTTCTGACACTTTGTAGAATCAGATGTTGGAAGCCCAGTGGTCAGTTCTGAGACAGTCCTTGGTCAGTGATGGGGTATTCAGGCAGACTGCTGTTGCAGATGAACACTGCTAGGAGATTGATTACACTGGCCTTTCTTTTTGACTGTTTGAATTGGCAGTTTGGCAGATTTCCTTTTCAATGGGAAATCTAAATCACCTATTGAACATACTACAAAACACTTGTCTTATTCTGCATTCCCTTACCCCCTTATGATAGGTTATTCTTCACTGTCCTACACTTGACTAAGTGTTCTAGTATGGATGTATCTCTGCGGTGAGGTTATAGCATGTGGAAGACAAGGAACCATGTTTTCTCATATTAGATGTGGTTATGATGCCCATATACATCATCTAATTTCTAGGGTAAAAAATAATTGAGTAGTATTTAAGAAATTAGGCATTGTAGATACAGAAACCTAAATTCAGATCCTTTTTCCGTAATTTATTAACATCATGACCTTAGGTAATTGCAGGTGTCAGTTTCCTGAAAAGTAAAATGGGAGTAGTAACACCTGATAAGATTCTTGAGAGGATAAAATGCCATATAACCATTTAGCCTGATGTCTTGCCCATACGAAATGCTTAAATTATTATTATTATCATCATAAAATGTAATGGTTCAGCAAAGTCTGTTGAATTAGTTAACTGTCCTGTGGATGAGATTGGAAAATACGTGGACTTCAAAACTTCATATGCCCAGTTTTTCTAATCCCTACTAATTCTAACAGGAAGAGGAATGTATGAAATAATTATATGGTTAATTTAATTCAATTCTAATAATGATTTCACTAGTCCAAGTTAAACATTAAGTAATTTGATTTCACAAATAGTAAGGAGGGACCAATAAAATAAGGAAGGAATTAGAACTATTTCTGGGTCAGCTACTTTCTATACTTACTATCTCTTAATATCAATTACAAAATACAGTTCTTGTTTCGAGTGAAAATGATCTCATCACAACCACTGGATAAATAGAGTTTTGAAAGGGCTTTCTTAAATCATCTTTTTGGTTTCATCACCACTTACAAAATATCAGAATTCTAAAAAACAGTCTCTGCAAACTGGTAGCTTTTAGATAGAACTAGTGAAGGTACAATCATGGATAGAATTGGTTTAGGGTAAGAAGAGCATGGCAACTCCTAAAATGTAACCAGCACAGTTAAGTTAGTAATCAGCTGAGTACAGCAACCCTGAGTACAGTACAGAGTTAAATCAGAGATGGGACAATGTTCTTAACAAATCGCTGGGGTAAGTTCTAAACAGGGGAGACAAAACTGGGGAGCTAGAGTGGGTATTCAATTTAAGAAAATTTTGAATAATAAGCATGCCTTTGAAAATCTAGAGCCTACTCAGTCTTCTGAGCTATAAATTTGACAAATAAAGTCTATGGAAAACAGAATTATGCGGACAACTTAATGGTATCTTCAGAGTCTTGGTTTGGTTTCTCCCCAGATTAGACCCTCAGATAAAGATTTGGATGTAGGTAGAGTTTATTTGGGAAATGATCCCAGAAGTACTGCAAGGGAGTGGCTAAGTCAGACTGGAAGGGAGGAAAAGTAAATAAAGAGTGTGTTAATTGACAGTTTGGCACTCTGTCCTACTAAAACATACTAAAGGGCGAGGGAGCTGGGGTGTTCATTCACCAACTCCCATCACTGACTGACAATCATTTCTTTGGGGTTTTAATGACCTGGCTGGCCTCTTAGGCTAGTTAAGTTGCTTTTGCAGGCAGAGAAGCACTTGTGGCTGGGAAATATAAGAAGACTTCTGCAGATGATTTTTAGGGTGGGCCAAGAGGACATGATTTGGGCATCAACAGTGTGCATAACAGCAGGAGATAGGACACATCCCATATTTGGCTAATCCTATATTAGACTAGAGATGTTCTATTTTGAACAAATAACCTGAATGAAAAAGAAAACACTGATAGCTTCAATTCATTTGTGTTACTTCAACACTTGATATGTTATCTACATAGGTCTTCTTGTATTTGTTAAAATATTTTTTTATTCCTTATCACTGTGATATATTTAATCTACCTTAGGAACAACTGTTATATAGCATAAGGGTGAGTAGATTCTACACCATCACCTATGAGATTTTATTTTATTTATTTTTTATACATTGATGCTTTCATGGGGTACATTGTGCTGATTTTATCAGTTAGGAATGCTTACATCAAACTAGTTAACATAGCCTTCACCTCATTTGCTTATTATTGTGTTAAGACAATTATACTCCATAGTTAATAGATTTGACATATATCCTTGCAGTATGAACTGTAGGAGTGGTCCCACCATTTATGTTCCTTCCATCAAATCTCCCTCCTCCCCTCCCATTCCCTTGTCTTCCCTCCATCGTCTTGGGCTATAGTTGTGGTTTATCTTTCTTGTGAAAGTGTGATTATATATTGGTTTCATAATAGTACTGAGTACATTGGATACTTTTTCTTCCATTCTTGAGATACTTTACTAAGAAGTGTATGTTCCAGCTCCATCCATGTAAACATAAAAGAGGTAAAGTCTCCATCTTTTTTTAAGGCTGCATAATATTTAAATATTTCTTAATCACCAATTGTATGTCAGGCTGTGTGTTAGGTACTGAGGATACCATAGTTAATGACTAAGTGTCTTCCCTCATGAAGGTTACGTTCTAGTGGACAGGAGGAGCAAAGACATCTGAGCTAGCAAGTTTAACACATTTACGGAGGGGTTCAATTCAGTGGAATATAAACTTGAAATGGTATTATTTTTTTCCCCACTGATTGCTACTTCTCTGTATTTACCTTTTCTCCCCTGGGAGACAGTGATTCTATATTTTTCAGCTTCTTTCACATATTAGAAGAATCTCATTTTGATTTGGCATTTGTCTTGCTTACTCTAAGCTCCTATCTGATTCACATAGTGTGTCTTCCTCTTTCCTCAAACAGATCTGATATATGGCTCCAGTGGCTAGGTGTCTGGGGGCTGCATGGTATGCTTTTATACATCTCTTTCTCTGCCTCCTTCCTTTTTCTCTTGTGTCAACTTTGGTGTTGCCTTGAAAGGGAGTGGCTGAGGAAGAGTGAGAGGGAAAATATAGATATTTGTGCCTGTGTGTGCCTTCTCTTTGGGTGGTCATAATTTCTCTTCTAGCCAGCTATGTTATAAACAGCCTGTTGATGAGAGCCTTCTATAAGCATCTCCTTTGGCTTTGGAAATCCCTTATGAGATTTGATTATATCTTCTGTCAGACCTTATGCTTATGGCGTCATATCACTTTCCTCTCATATACATTCATCTTATCTCATGTTACAAAGGCAGGAATCATCTATTTACCTATTGCAACTTGGACCTGTGGGCATATGTCAAATCCATCTCCCATGCCTCTTGGGTCCCAGAAATTTACCGTGTGTTGGGAATAGGGGAGAATTAGTCCTTTCCTCATTGTCATCTGACAGCCTTCAACATACTATCTCTCCTTGGGGTTCTTTATCCCTGCTTCCGTGGTGCAGGGGGAGTCTGCATGTCTCATGTTAATTTTGCATGTCAACTGGAAAGGAAAAGCCTGTCTTCCTTATCAAAAGGTGACCTTCTCTTTCTTCCTAAGCCTCATTATTTATCAATGGGGTGAGAGTGGGGTACATTATCAGCATTAGTTCACTTAGCTGGTGGCCTCAGATACCAAATTCTGGAAGTTTTCCGAAGTTAGGATATTAGGTAGATCTTTGAGTTCAATTCCAGGAAAAGAGGATCTACCCTAGCTCTTTTTTTTTTCTTTTTGGAGACAGAGTATCACCTTGTCACCCTCAGTAGTGTGCTGTAGTATCATAGCTCACAGCAATCTCAAACTCTTGGTCTTAAGTGATTCTCTTGCCTCAGCCTCCCAAGTAGCTGGCAATACAGGCACCTGCCACAATGCCTGGCTATTTTTAGGGACAAGGTCTCACTTTTGCTCAGACTGGTCTTGAACTTGTGAGCTCAGGCAATCCACCTGCCTTGGCCTCCCAGAGGGCTAGGATTACAGGTGTAAGCCACTCTGGGGCTTTTTCCCCAGCTCTTGATTCACTTTGTTAGTCCTACGTTCTGCGTAAGGTTCTGCACTATTAGGTACAAAGCAATTATTTTTAAAATAAATCTTTATATATAATTCTGGATCTTTAATTGTTATCCAGATGATATTTTTACCTTTCTATTCAGGTTTTTCTTCTATTCATTATTTCAGGAATTACTGTAGTGTCACCTCATCGCCCCCTTAGCCATTTTCATTTTTTAAGCTAAGATTTAATGTACATTTATTTTTAACAGATGGTTTACCACTTTTATATACTGGGATTATGATACTCCCACTGTACCACTGTGGCACTTATATTCTGATTCTTAAAGAATCCTAGATGAGCCACCATGTAGGTAACCAATTTACTAAAAAGTCTTAACTCAATAGGGACAAAAACTTAGTGATTTGGTTATTTCCCCAGATGTCTACTGGTAGTGTTTTAGCAATCTCCTTTCCCTGTTAAGGAATGGGGAGACAATAATATCTCAGTCCAATTTCACACTTTTTTTTTTTTTTTCAGAGCCTCAAGCTGTCCCCCTGGGTAGAGTGCCGTGGCATTACAGCTCACAGCAACCTCCAATTTCTGGGCTCAAGCGAGTCTCCTGCCTCCGCCTCCCAAGTAGCTGGGGCCACAGGCGCCCACCACAACGCCTGGCTATTTTTTGGTTGCAGCTGTCATTGTTGTTTGGTGGGTCCGGGCTGGGGATTCGAACCCGCCACCTTAGATGTACGTGGCTGGCGCCTTAGCCGGTTGAGCTATAGGCGCCAAGCCCCAATTTCACACTTTTTAAAGTTATTTTTGGTTTTGGAACAATTCCATTCCAATTGTTTAAAATTCAGTACTGTCATTTTAAAATGTCATTGTCAAAGTTGAGGAAAACCTCTTCCTGGCACATAAACAAAATAATTAAGTGCTGATGAGTTTTATAAATAAAACAAGCAAAGTAGTGAGCTAAGGAATGATAGAATTAGAATCAGATAGTTGGGAAAGGCTTTTTTGTGGAACTGAGATATGTAGGATATTTAAAAAAAAAAACTAAGTGAAGAGTGGAAAGCTGTATTCTCTAGGAAAAGTCGATGTGCAAAGGCCATGAGAAAAATGACAGCACGTTTCAGGGACAGAATAAAAACAACCATAGTGGCTTAACTATAGCCACTAAGGAGGAAAACTTTGTGACATCAGGGCAAAAAGGCACCTGGGGCCCCCACCTGTAGACTCATGGAAGGAATTCAGATTTTACTCTAAATTAAGGTGACCAGATTTTAACATTGGTAAAGTGGGACACCATTGGGGGGGGTGTTCTTAATTAAAAATTTGGTCTATATAGAGCAACAAAATTTTTCATAGAACACAAAAATAGTATTGTAATATATATATTTATATGTGCATATATAAATATATATTTTTTAATTTGTACTTTAACATAAGTACAATTTACAAATACAATACATTAAAAAAATTATGTATAGGGCAGAGCCTGTGGCTCAAAGGAGTGGGCGCAGGTCCACCTGGGTGACCTTGCCCAGGAGGGCAGTAGGGAGTTTAGATTAGCCTATTAGCCTTTTCATTTCCAAATGAAGTTACATTTACCTCTTCATTCCCAAATGGAGTTACATTAACCTTTTCAGCAGCTGAAAACAGTATATTCCCTTCCCATTGTCCCACCATTCCCTAGCTTGTCGTGCATTCTTTCCAAAAATTGGGACTTTTTTAAAACAAGGTGGTATGCCATGGCGGGAGAAATTGTTAAAAATCGTGACTGTCCTGCCAAAAGCAGGACGTCTGGTCACCTTACTCTAAATCCAGTGGGAAGCCATTGAAAAGTTTTAAGCAGGGACCTCTGAGATGTTTTAATTGTGACCTTTCGTGTTTTCTTATTTGCATAAAAATAAAGCCAGAAGTCACCATACGGTCATTAATTCTGTAATGGATGTTTGAGAAATGTAAAATTACAGCTGCTGTTTTGTTTAGGCAAAGATCTTGGTTCAAATTTCCCTTTCTTTTTTGACTTTTCAGCTGCCAAGGAAAGTGAATGATGAAGCTGCCATTTCTTTTGGCCCTTGTGGTCTGTTCTGTAGTCAGCACAAATTTGAAGATGGTGTCAAAGCGAAATTCTGGTAAGTTGCTGGCAAATTGTCACTGTTTGGCCAAAAATGTGTGGTTTTTATAAACATCCAGAGGGCATCTGTGCCTTTAACTATGAATATCTTTAAACAGAAGCACTTGTATTCCAGCTATGTTGGAAAGTAGCCAAAATAAAAATGAGGTTTTATTCTACCACTGAGAAAATGTTGGGAAACCAGTGGAATTTTGTTAAACTTCAATAACCAATATACTCTCAGTGGACAATGCAATATTTAAGAGCCTACTTAGAGCTGGTTACATTTGCTAGTAAATAAACACTTAGGAAAAACTTAACAAATGAGAAGATAGGAAACCTTCAGAAATATCTGCATCTGCCTCCTAATTGAGTGTGTAGAATTACAATTTAAATGAAAGCTTTTGACAAATGTTGGTGAGCTTTAGTTCCTCATGCTTTTACTGAGTAGGAAGAGGTTTAAAGGCTGCAAATTCAGAAATATTAATTGCCTGAAGAGGAATTTCTTGAGAAGAAATATCTATTCCTAGAACATGGTGGTCTGGCAGGCAGCCATGATTGTACTGACAGATTAGCTGTAGCTGGTACATATTCCAATCAAAGCTTAATCATTGTTTAATAACACTTGGATATATATGTCTTTCAGTTTTGATTATACATTCTAGCTATAATTACAAACTATGCATGAGATTTAAGAATTGATTTTCTGTCTGTAATCATTCCATTACGACATTGAAGAATCTATTAGTATATGGAAATAAAAGATTACACTGGGGCTTTCTACTGGCTTCTAATTGAGTTATTTCCCAGAATCGAATGTACACGCTTTACTTTCTCATTAAGTATCAAATCCGGGCAATAGAGTGCATGCTTTTCAAAGCAATAAATTCTGGGTGGGGCTTGGAGTTTGGTTAATGTTTGTTTTCTGAGGCAAGGATACTTGCTAATTGAGATAGCTAACAAATAGTCTTGTTGTTTCATTGATAATACATTAATAAGTTTTTCTTAAAATAGTCACAGGCTATAAAATAGAGTAATACTACTGAAATCCAAAGGATTCTGGAATGATAAAGGTAGGGCAATATGTTGGCTTTTTCTCATCTTGTAGACTCATGTATATATTTAAATCACTTTTGTATATTTTGCCTCTCATCTCTATTTGTGCGTAACATTTTACCTATCATCTCTCCAACTTGGCCTATCATTCATGGATGCCTTTTTTGGCCTTAACATTTGAAGTCACATTTTTACTTTCAATCTTGGTTTATGTTGATTGTTGCTGGAATAAAATACTTGAAGAGATCACATAAGAGCAAATGTAACTTATTGGACCACATCCCATTTTCCTTACTTGGTGATGTCATACAGTCTGGAATAGAGTCTGAAAGGAAAAAAATATAGAATTGAGAATATAAAAAGCCACCCATATTATTATCCATATTATTATGGTAGTTTAAGTAACATCCAAACTAAAAACGAAACAAAAACAAGTTGCTACCCTTGTGTTGTGTATGTAAAAAGTGTGTATGTATGCGTGTACATGTATTTTTTTATATATATGATACATCTAGAGAGAGAAAAAAGTTATTAACACACAGTTGTTATTCAAAAATCAACTTTTCTTTTTTTGAGACTGAGTCTCACTTTGTCACCCTCAGTAGAGTACTTTGGTGTCCCAGCTCACAGCAACCTCCAGCTCCTGGGCTTAGGCGATTCTCTTGCCTCAGCCTCCCAAGTAGCTGGGACTATAGGCGCTGACCACAATGCCCAGCTATTTTATTGTTGCAGTTTAGCCGGAGTCAAGTTCGAACCCGCCACCCTCGGTATATGGGGCCAGCGCCCTATTCACTGAGCCATAGGCGCCACCCCAAAAATCAATTTCTTAGTGCTTAGGCCCTTTATTTGTACCTGTGGCTTCTTAAGGGTTCCTAGCTTTGACTTTGTAGGTAGTTTGGACAATGGTATCATATCTGCAGTCAGCTTTTTTTTTGGAGACAGAGTCTAACTTTGTCACACTTGGTAGAGTGCCATGGTGTCATACCTCACAGCAACCTTAAACTCTTGGGCTTAAGCAATTCTCTTGCTTCAGCCTCCCAAGTAACTAGGGCTACAGGCACCCTACCACAACATTCAGCTATTTTTTTGTTGCAGTTGTCATTGTTGTTTTAGCAGGCCTGGCCAGGTTCAAACCCACCAGTCCTGGTGTATGTGGCCGGCGCCCTAACCACTGAGCAATGTGCCAGAGACTGCAGTCAGCTTTGTTGAAGAAACATTACCCCTAAAGTTATTTCCCTTAGAGTCAAAGTGCTTGAATAGTTTCAATCTCCCCTTTTCCACCTACAATAGCAATTACAATGTTGAAACAAACTTTTCCAATAGGTCTGGCCAGTAGTAATGGTTTGAATCCACAGTTGGTTCTTTCCTTTTAAGCTTTCCTACTTTTGTGTATAGCATAGATGGAGTAGACAGGAAAGACTAATAGGTTGGTGTTGGTTTGTGCTTTCTGCACCATTTTTGTTTGTGTGTTTATTTCATAACACAAAATAATTGGGCATGGGATAAATAAGAAATCTTAAAGGTGATGAAAATGGGGGTATATTGGGGGCAGTTCTTTTGTTTTACTTTTCCCTTCTGTTCAGCCACTCCTATGATAATGCCTTCTCCAGCCCTATACCTCTTACACCTCTGTTAGTTAAAGTTATTATTTTATGTACAAAATAGAATTATTTGTGCTCTCATTATTATAGTTCTATTTGAGTTGCCTTATCTTTGGAAGAACATTAAAAAATCCTTCGGCAAATCTGTAATACAAATTTTTGCCTCATGCAGCTTGTGAGGTCCTTTACCTGTTGCCAGTTTTAGAGACTCAGGTTCACAGAATCACTCATGGAACTCACAGCTTTTATCTTTCTCCCTGCTTCCCCTCCCCCAAGCCAAGAAATGAAGAATGATCGCGCCCTTTATTTATTGACATTTAGAACTGTTCGCTGCCAGATGTGAAGCCAGTTATAAGGATTTCTGTACAGTTTATTGTATATAGGGATCCCTTTCACTGAGATCCTGCAACTCCAGTTGCCAGTGGCCTCCCTCATGCACAACACAGAGGACGAAGGGATAGAAGTTTCATCTTCTGTACTTGTCAAACAAGGAAAAGAACTTAATAACAGATGCAAGTTAGGTTTTTGTTCTGCGAGGTTTATTTCAGTTTACTCTTGGCACATATTGAAGCTCCTGGTTTTGGATGGTATATGAATTTTAGCAGTGCCAGCATAAGCTGTATTTCCATGTAATGCCCCTTCTTCGCACTTGGCAAGCCCTAGCATCAGCCCTGGCTCAGGAAATAGCAAAGGTGGCACTGAGACTGTATCTAGGGCTTGGTTGTATTAGAAGATACTAAAATGCACAGCATTTAATTTTAAGGACTCTAGCTGATTAGCCAAGTGTGATTTTTTTTTTTGTCGTCTTCATAGAAAATTCATGAATATCCTTCAGTATTCACGTTTTCTAAATTTAAGACTCTACAGATAAGGTCATTTAAAAAACTACTCTATCAGAAGTAGGCTTCTTTTCCTTAAAGGTGTCATTCTTTATGGAAGGAAATTGGTTAGTATCTTGATAAAGGTCAATGACAGATATGCCCATTTCTTTTGCCAGTAGAGGACACATGTAGCTAAAACTAATTTGTAATGGGATGGGTGGGAGAAATTACTCTCCCTCAAGAACAGGTCACTCAAGATCTATTTACTCGTTTTTTAACCTGAAAAACTGTATCTTCAGAATACATATAGACTTTATTATTTGGGGCATTAAATTGTTCCTTTAGCTTTTGCTGCTGTTACCACACACACACACACACACACACACACAAAATGTGAGCTATGTTATACGGTTGTTGGCATTCAGCTCTCCCAGGCTAGATCTCTGTATCAGAGGAGATGGTGTGAATTTAATGAGAGGTTATTAATTTTGAACCCCAAATGGGTTAACCTGCACTCAATTTATCTGGAGGATAACCTTAGGAAAATGACTTCTCAGTGAAATGGCATTGTGGCAGAAAAATTGTAGAGCTACCAAAAATACCTGAATCATCTAGAAGGATGAAGTTCCTAATGGTAAGGAGGATCTGAAGACTCGCTAGCATACAGTGGATGCTTAGAACATTTGGAATGGATTTACAGAACCATTCAATTCCATGTAATGAGAGAAGTGTATTATTTTGAGGCTTTGATTTATAGGATTATGGAATTTTATGAGTGTTGATGAGGGAGTAGCAGTTTGTTTTCACTAAAAATATGTTGGTTTTAGAATTTCCAGTTAGATAACCAGTGATGACCATTAAGGCAAGGTAGAGGTTATGCAAGCTTACATGTGTAGGAAAGCTAGAGTCTCTTAAGCCATTTCCAAGTGTAAACAACATAACTTCCCTTGAGAAATGATTGCTACATAATCAAAAACAACACAAACTATCCTGCTTTGAATTCTTCAAAAGAGACAATAAAATATCTTAAAATGCTGTTTAAAAGTAATGTTGCTCTTAGGATATTCACACTGTGCCCTTTAGATGTGGAGTGCAGCAGAGGTTAGAACATCAACAAGGTGCTATTGAAACTTCATCTCTTAAATTTATTCTAATGAGCTATGATCAAGGAGAAAAATACTTCCCCCGATCTATTTGTTAATTGAAAGAGAAAATCTGAGACTTTGTTATTTTATCTCATTAATTAGGGTAACTTCTCTGGAGGAAACTGGATCTTTGAAGGAAGGAAAAGTGGTATTGGAAGGGTGGCTAGGTCACTAAAGTGGTATAGGACAAAGTTTGGTGTATAAGACAAAATTTAGAGCAAGAAAGGAATAGGCAGGGATGAGAGATGTTAGTCGGAAAGAACTCGTGACCAAAATTGAGCTGAATAAAAAACACACTTGTTGAAGAAGTAATTTTTTTTAATTATTTAAGACTGTTATTAACAGGTGCTTGCAGTTTGTTGACTTTTTTGAAAAAATCAAGTTGTAAACTTTTATTACAGATTAAAAATGAAGTTCTTAAAAATCTCAAATTGACCAGATATGAAATAATTTAAAAATCTTTAAAGGCACATTGAGGAAAACCAGGCTTTTTAAGAAAAACACGTTTGTTGTTACCAAAAAAGACTTCTTTGGGTAAAAATAATAAAAACCCCGTGCTTCATAGATAATGCAGGTAGCTCTGGTTATCTGGTCAATGGGCGGAAAGCAAGCACTTAAGGTGTTCAGCTCCAATCTTTGGTTCCTTTCTTATTGCTGGAATTTCATATTCGTTTCTTCTCAAATGACTAAACCGGATGATGGTAGAGATGGTGAGTAGCATTTACTCAGCCCAGCCCTGCCCAGCCTCGGGGGCAGACGAATTTTCAGCTGATGGATCGGCTGCTTTTGTCTCTTTGCCATCTTGTGGTTTAGGGTTTTCCGGGCATCTGCAATGGTAATTGAAGTTGCGACGGTACCGGGTACTGATGTTGAGGTGGCTGCTGACCTTGGGTCTCATCTTGATTCTCTGTATCCTCTTCGTTGCCGTCCTCTCTGGGCTGTCTTTGGCGAGGAGGGCCCCTGCGGAATCGTGGCCTATAACCCCATACATATTCTGTCTTATTGGTCTACCTTGTTCTCCTGCACCCTGGTTGTCAGCACCTTCCATCACTTCTCCCTGCACAGGAGGGTTGGAATACTGTGGTCGACACCCTTGGCATCTCCTCATGTAGTAAGGCGGGAACCTTTGCCTGCAGCAGGGCCGGCGTTGTTGGGCCTGGCCTTCAGGAGTGCTGTCCGATCCCTCGATCCCTCGTTCTTTTCCCCGCTCTTACTATTCTGGTAATTCTGCTGGTAATTGCGTGGAAACCCCAGCGACGTAGAGAGCACTTATAATGGTTACGGTGTGCTTTGTATTTACTGCCTTGAACTGGAATTCCACCAGGGCCTGTAACATTTGCTGCCTTCGCACCCTTTTCTCCTTCAACAACATCAAACTCCACAGTCTCTCCATCTCCTACACTGCGAAGGGACTTCTTGGGGTTATTCTTCCTACGTCAATCTGCTGTACAAACACATCTTCCTTGGTGTCATTCCTGTTGATGAAACCATATTGTTTCTTACATTGCACCATTTTACTGTTCCCAAAACCTTTGTTTGGTGATCTTTTTGTCCCCGGCAGGCGCTGCCGATGTGAGGCTGCCCAGGCCACTGCTCCCTGTGCGGCTGCCGGTAGTGCTGGGCCTGGTGTCGGCAGCGCTGAGGGCCGGGGTGGCAGGTGGCTCCTGGGTCTTGGCCTCGCTGCTCAGGGTTGTGGTGCTGGTGACTGGGGCTGGCTGCGGTGGCTGCGGCAGCTGCGGCTCCTCCCAATGTGTGATGGTAACTAGGCTGGAGGCGGTAGTAGGGCTGCTCAGGGCTCTCTGGGGTCCTCTCTCCACTCCCGCTACAGATCGAACTGAAGAAGTAATTTTAAAGTTCTCATCATTGAATTGTAGATGGCCAAGGCATAGCCTATTGAACTTTTACGGTATGTGCAGCATTCTACTTACCTTACAGTGGAGACAAGAGGGAGGGAAAATAAATCAAAACTCCTTTGTTCAGGATACTTAATCTCTGTGGGATCAGTGATTGGCGATACAAATTATGGTTTAGGTTTTGTTAGGGAGGATGTATGGCCCTATTTGATGGCATGTTCCTTTCTCCTAAGATAGGACCCTTTTGGAGTTTTAGCTGGATGCCTAGGTGTTAACAAGTTTCTCTACCACTGATTATTTTTTAATATCACTGTTGATCATTAACCCTTTAGTGGCCACTCCCTAATAAGCCCTCCATAGTCTTTCCCTAAGCATGTTGAGTCCTGTCCTCCGTGAGGGACTCATCAGAAACCATGCCACTCTACTGCTGTGCCAAAAACCAAAAAGACAGAAAAGCAAAAGGGGGGGCTGGGGGCCCTTTAATACTGATTTCTTTTAGTAAAAAAATGGTATTTATTTCTTTAAAAAAATTGTGATTTCATTCAGATATTTCCAATTCAAATCCAGCATCACAGGGTTCGTCCTCATATTTTATATACTTTTCCCCACAGTGAGAACCCTGATTCCCACCAACATCAGTATATTTACTTGTTTTATCCTATAAGTTATACAAAGTAGTTTTAGAACAACTAAACATCACCACTAATGATAAACCTACTGAACTACATATTTTGCAAATCTTTTTGTCCCTAGAATTTATCCCACTAAAGCTGCACAGTAGTGTTCAAAAGTTGCTTGAGCGAAATTATTTTTCTCTATGGTTTTGGTATTAATTCAACATAAAGTTAATTTATGTCTATTCATATACAACTTGCTTTTTTATCTTCGATTAATTTGTTTTTAAAGACAGAATCTCACTCTGCCAACCTGGGTAGAGTGCTGTGGTGTCATAGTTCACAGCAATCTCCAGCTCTTGGGCTCAAGCAATCCTCTTGCCTCAGCCTCTCAAGTAGCTGGTACTGTAGGTGCCTGCCATAACACCCAGCTATTTTTAGAGACAAGGTCTTGCTCTTGCTCAGGCTGGTCTCAAACTCCTGAGCTCAAGCAATCTACCCTCCTTGGCCTCCCAGAGGGCTAGGATTACAGGTGTGAGCCACCGTGCCTGGCTGAATTTTGGTTTTGAATACATAAACTATATCATTAGAAATTCAAAATTTTAGACAAAATAAATTGCTATACCTGTTCCTTTCTCCTGGTCTGACACATACCCTAGTTATAATCAATTAATTGTTGCTATTTCTTTCTTTTCTGTTTTTATACAAATCAAGTGTATGTATTTTTATTTCTAAGTGTTTTATACACAAAATGTAGCAAAAATAACTCTTTACTGTTTCTGTCCTTGCCTCCCTCTTGTGTGCTATATTTTGGAAATCAAGGACTTGAATTGTTTTAATTTTTTTCATATTGCAATCATGTATCACACTTAATAAAAGTTCAAATAGGTGGGGCGTGGTGGCATATGCCTGTAGTCTTAGATACTTGGGAGGCAAAAGTAGGAGGATCTCTTGAGCCCAATAGTTTGAGGCCAAGGTAATAGCAAAATACTCTTTCAGCCTCAGAATTAACTAATAATAAATTTCACATAGATTCTTCAAGATAGTTTCTTTAGATATATATGTGTGTAGATGATGTAAATATCCTCAACAATATGTATTTTTCAAACTTAGAACTATACTGTATACACTATTCTCCAATTTGATTTGTTACTTCACTTGTTATCTTTACCTATAACCTCTAATCCTTGGCAGTTAATATCTAACTCATATCTTTTTTTATTTTTATTTTTTATTGAAACAGAGTTTCACTATGTCACCCTCCATAGAGTGCTTTGGTATCACAGTTCACAGCAACCTGAAACTCTTGGGCTTAAATGATTCTCTTGCCTCAGCCTCCCAAGTAGCTGGGACAATGCCCGGCTATTTTTTGTTGCAGTTGTCATTGTTGTTAGCTGGCCTGGGCTGGTTAGAACCCACCACCGTCAGTGCATGTGGCTGGTACCATAATCACTGTGCTATGGGTGCTGAGCCATATCTAACTCATATCTTTAAATACTGTGCAGTGTTCCATCATGTAGACTTACTATAAAATTAAATCTGTGCTCTGTGGAGATTAGAGTTTCATCCTTAGGTTTTGCTATTCTAAAACAATGCTTGAAGGAGTACTCTATTACATAGATCTCAGTGCACTAGAAGAGCAAATGATTTTGTAGAGTAGATTCCTAGAAGAGGAAATGTTGCATAGAGGTTTCTTTAAAAGAGATGGCAAATTTCCCACCAATGTCACTGTACCAACTTCTATTTCTGCCAAAAGTATATTAGAGTTCCTTTCTTACTACACATTTAAAAACTGCATATTGTTAATTAAAAAGTTTTGGCTAATCTAAACCCAACTGAAGAACATCTCGTTGTTTACCATAAGAAAATTCCCAGGTTGGCTATGATGAGTATGTTCCTTGGATTGAAAAGGCAGGGGGATCTGCAGCAAGGTAATTCATTAAGTGAAAATCTTTCCCTATTTCATTAAGTTCGGTAACAGAATGGCAGAGAAGATAATGAGAGTTAACAACTCAGTCATTATTATTTTGGTTGTTATACAGTATCAACGACATCTGATATGATTGCAATGTTGAAGTCCTCTATGATACTGGTTGACTTTAAATGAAAAGGTGTGGATAATTAAGCTAATTAAAATATTCAATGAAAGCTGGAAGGTATGAAAACAATTTCCTGTAGGGATCCAATCCAGCTCTGTAGTGTAGCATCATCCAAATGCAGAGGTTACCAACCTTGCTATCATGTTGGATTTGTTACTGTCCATAAGGTTAAAGAATGAGAGAGAAGGAAGAGTAATTGAGCCTTTTATTAATTTTGATGTTGGGAGCTAGCCCATCCTCACGAACAGCCAAGAACTGCAGTGAATGGGCCCCTTTCTACTATGTTGTTTTGGAATGAAAGGATATTGTATCCGCCAGAATGGAGACAAGCTTCAAATGGCTGTTATTTCTGCTAGGTGAGTTTCTATAATAACCCAATTCATGTAGGCATGTTAGGCTAAAGTGCATCCCTTATGGGTCTGCTGATTTCTACAGGTATAATTTCCCCTAAATGAAATATGTGCTCTGCACAAGCACACCCTGAGTGTGCTTGGTCCTTGGAGAAAGCTGGCACCCAGAGATTTCTTAAAATACACATGACACCCCTAGTTCATCAGAGGAGTACTGAATATACAATTAAGAACTTTTGTTCATATTCTGATTTTTTGTTTTTGCTATTTTTGCTTCCATATATTTATTTGAAATCATGATAGAAAAGCTGATGTTTTGTGAGGATTGCACCAAGACTGTTCTCTAAAAGAATTCTTTGACATTCAGTGACCTTCCCCCAGGCTAAGAGTCTGGCCTTGCTTCTCTCTGTGGGTGTGACTTATGAGAGCTGTATTGTAAGTGTGCTGTCCATAAATGACTACAGACAGGAAACACATGGTTTTAAGAGACACCCATTAAACCCTTGAGATAAATGACATGTATTTGGCATTACTGCGATGTGGAAAAATAAGACGAGTAGTTGACTGAAACGGAATTCTGCTATGGAATGTCTTAGAAGCATGGGATTTATTAATTCATCAAACATGCAACCAAACTACATTAAATAGTCCTGGGCATCTCCGGGTGATTCCAAAATGAACAAGAGGTACTCTTTGTCCCCATGAACTTAGTAAATAAATCATAGGGGAAGGGAGAAACTAACATGGATTGAATGCCCTTATGTGCCAGGCACTTCATTCATAAATTGTCTCCTCATAAAAGACACTGAGGTAGGTAGGTCCTACTCTGATTTTATTGATAAGGAAACTGAGTCTTAGAGTGGCTAAATATTTTGACCACTTTTTAATGTGTAGGAAGTGGCAGAGCCAGGATTTCAAACCAGCTTTATCTGACTCCAGAGTTTTGCTCTTAAAAACATTCTTCCATGCTGTGCTTTTGTGTTGGCATCATAATCCAAAGCTAAGGGAGGATGAGTGTATCTGAGATTTCCCGACCTTTATGTGGCAAATCCAGCTTTTACATAATGGACTGATTCCAAAGTTCATGTTCTTTTCACTATACCGTGGATGTGTCTTGTTTACAACTCTTTTCAAAGGTATAAAATAGTAAGTTCTATTAGAAGCACAGACCCGGTTGAGTGGATGTTGGTTTGATGTTGGGATCTAGCCCATCCTCAAAGGAGAAGATGGAGAAGGGGTATTATTTCCAGCTGGTGGTGAGGGTAATTAGGGAAGGCTTCATGGGAGAGGCATCATTTGACATTGCGAAGACAGGGTGGGGGAATTGTGATGAGGGTGATATTCTGAGAAGAGGGAACAGCAGGAGCAGACTATGAATGTGTAAAGTGCAGGCAGGCTATTTTTGAGTATTGAGTATCCCAGATTGACTGGAGGATAGTACAAGATTCAACTAGTTAGGAAACATATTTGCACAGAAACAAGTAGCTAGACAGATGGTGTCTTGAATATGTCCCCAGTTTTAAAATTAAAGAAAGTATATTGAGAATTTAGAAAGGAAATGTTGGTTAACGTGCCTTGGAGTGGAAGGCGGCAGGAGGCAAGGTTGGTGGGATTTGCTGGTCCCAGGCTAATGTTTCTGTTCACAGGCTTTTCATTTGCTACAGTAGGAAGATTCAATCGGAGCTTTATTTTCAATTCTGGAAATGTCTTTTGAATAACAAAATTACTGAATAAGACATCATCCTCAATTATAAATTAGAATAAAGCTTATTTATCTGTACTCTTCAATCTTCACCTTTGGGGAATTAATGATTTTTTTTTTTTTTTCTCCTAAGTAACAAAAACTTTGTTTCTGGTCTTAGCATTACCAGCAGGTGGCACTGTAATACATTCCTTCCGTAGCTCTGAAGTAGCACTTTCCCATCCCATGACTGGCTTTAGAGTCTGAGATTAGAAGGAATAACAGTTTTTATAGTCACTGTAGTGTGATTGGTCTAATCTTTGCGTACCAGCGCTAAGCAACTGCGCCCCACCACCAGTCTTTCGTTTTTGAGGACTACTTTGCTTCTTAGGTTCTCACTGAACTACCTCTGTATCTTTCCATTTTTTCCCAAGAAGGTGACTGTGAGGCATAGCTTTAGCTATTTTTCAAGCAGTTCTTCAAAGTTAGGTATTCAAAGGCTAAGGCTGGGGAAGTCATGAGCCTGCCAGAGTTTACCTTTGGCACTCCCCTAAGCCACTCTGCTTTTCATATCCTTTCTGCTTTCTTGGGCAGCTGGCCCTCCTCAAGGCTGAACTGTATTCAAAAGAGGCACAATTTTCTTGACCTTTACTCAGAACGTTCCCATTCTTTAATAGTTGACAGCTAGTTTTATCTTTAAACCGGTCCAGGCTGAGACGCTGAGATGCTGAGACATGACTGAGGATTTGACGCTGTTGAACTCACAACTGCTTCTGTATGGACACTCTCTTGTTTGCTTGAGTGAGGCCACTTTATTCTGGGTCTGTCTGTATCTTTCTGTCCACTGTTTTCCAATCTCCATTATTACCTTCTTTTCTTCTACCTGTTCCTTACAAATTGCTTTTCTCCAGCATTTGCTTCTTGATAACTTTTTAAACAAACCACTCTATATTTTTCTTAAGTTTCTGCTCCCTTGGTAGTAACTACCCACCCTGTTGGTGCATCACAGTAGTAACTGCATATTAAAATCACCTGGGGAGCTTTTACAATACACTGCTGTGCAGCGCCTCCCTTCCCTGTTACTGATTTATTTGGGCTAGGCTGGAGGCTAGGAATCAGCAGGTTTTCTGTGGGCCTATTTGGGATTTTTTTGGTTTGTTTTTTGAGACAGAGTCTAACTCCTGGGTGGTTCTAACATGCAGCCACAAACCCCTGACCTTTAGAGGTTTCTAGCAACCCAGTCTTTATGTCTCTTCTGAGCTACCCATACTATTTTTCTCCTAGATATCTTCACTGGGTCATTCACAGGCACTTTGAACTCAACTTATTCAAAACTAGATTTTTAATCTCTTCCCTTCAAATCCTACCCTTCCTGTGTACCCTATCTTGGTTAAAATGTCATTATCATTCTATTTGAACCAGAATGCATACATGGTATGACCTTCAAATCTTACGCAATTTTCCATTTCTTGCAATTCCCGAGTTCTGCTAATTCTAATTCTCCAAAGTCTTCCAAGTCCACTTCCTTCCTACCTGTCACTGATCTAGTTCAGCCCTTCATCTTTTTTCCCAGCCCTTTCTATACTCTTGTTCATTTTCCATAATACTTTAGGCTGATGCCTCGGCACTCTACCCAGGGCAACAGAGTGAGACTCTGTCTCAAAAAAACAAAAATAAAAAATAGGCTTGGTGCCTATGGTTCAGTGGCTAGGGTGCCAGTCACATACACTGGGGCTGGCAGGTTTGGCCCCAGCCTGCCAAACAACAATGACAACTACAATAACAGAAAAATAGCCAGGCGTTGTTTTGGACACTGGTAGTCCCGGCTACTTGGAAGGCTGAGGCAAAAGAATTGCTTAAGCCCAAGAGTTGGAGGTTGCTGTGAGCTGTGATGACACAGCACTCTACCCAGGGTGACATAGTGAGACTCTGTCTCAAACAAAAATATTCAATGCCCTACAATATACTAGGCACTGTGCTATTATATATACATAGGTATATACATGTATGTATTTTTATATATACACATGTATATATGTATATATAAACATATATATGCATACATATATGTACTTGTATACACATAATTAATTTTGGCACAGGGCTTCTTCCTCCTTATTTTTGTAACCTTTTTTTTTTTTTTTGAGACAGAGTCTTGCTTGTTGCCCTCAGTAGAGAGCTGTGGCATCACAGCTCACAGCAACCTCAAACTCTTGGATTTAAACGCTTCTCTTGTCTCAGCCTCCCAAGTAGCTGAGACTACAGGCACCCCCACAATGTCCAGCTACTTTTAGAGATGAGGTCTTACTCTTGCTCAGGTTGATCTTGAACCTATGCGGTCAAGGTAATCCACCTGCCTCGGCCTCCCAGAGTGCTAGGATTACAGGCGTGAGCCACGGTGCCTGGCCCTTATACCCTTCTGATAGGCCACATATTCCTCCACACATGAGCCATCCTGAATTATTTACCCTTGTGAAAAAGAATTGTTCATATTCTCAGCTCTGAGAATTTTCTCTTATGATTTTCTTCACTTGTGAATCACTTCCTACCTTCTCAACCTTTTGATAATACTACTCATCTCTGAAGACCCATTTCAAATGTCATGTTCTCTGAGTAGCTTTTCTTAGATTTTTTCTACGGACTTGCCTCTTCCCAGCAGAATGAATTGTCCCTCCTCTGTGATCCTATAGAATTGTGTTTAAACTTCTCTACTAGGACTGGACACAAATTTAGTTATTTGTGTATCATTTTCACCTGAGCTGTGAACATTTTGAAGGCCAAAACTGTCTCTTTGAATTCTCTGTGCCTTGTACAGAGTAGGTCTGCAAATATTTATTAGATAATTCAGTAAATGCTTATGGATTCCTGGCACCCTAGCAGACTTGAGGAGCAGAGCACTTGAGCTAGGAAGTTGTTTAGCAATCTTGAGTTACTCAGGGTTCACCTATCACAGGGCCTCTGCACAGCCTGCCTACCCTCAAGTTCTGCTGTTTGGACAAGGAGGACTTACCAGTGTTATCAGGGCCTCTAAAACTCTATCTCATCCACAGAGCCCACATTCATATAGACTTTATAATGAGCCTTTAATGTATAAACACCACTCACTTCAGTGCTCAGTGACTTGGTGTGTTTGTGACTCGTATGGTGTGAACTAGCTAAGAACACAGCATAGGAGAGCAAGCAAGACTTGTGAATTGGAAAAAGGCAAGTCAGTTGCTTTCTTTTTATTTTTCTTAATAGAAAATAACATCTATGTGACCTAGAATTACAAAGAGCCTCAAGAAAATTCTGTGTAAAGGAACGCCCGAAGTCCCTTTCTACAATATAGGCCACGGGATCCCGTATTTAAACTTATGCCTATATTGCAAAATACTAGAGAAAACAAGAGCAATGGCAGAACTGCTGATGAATACCTTTTAGACCCTTTATAGTGGGTTTAAGACAGTGTCTTACCTTACCCAGCATCCCCAGTAGAATGATTAAGGAACTAGACCCCAATTATCAGGTGAATAGGAAAGGCCTGATTTTATCAGCATGCTGCAGTATCAGCCAAGTCTAAGTTAGCCTTTTTATAGAGCCTTTGCAACTCATTCTTCTTTTCACAATTTTGTTCAAAGCCAAGTCTTCCAACTCTTTGAACTCTTCCCCAGTCACTCTAATTTCTCCTTTGATATCAGATCCCAGACTTTTACCTCTTTTCAGTGTATTCAATCCCTATGTTATCATTCTCAAATCCTTGGTGTTTCACATAACTGCTACTTGGCCAAAGCTATTGCTACTAATTTCAATTTGTTAGAATTAATTCCACATTTTTCTTTTTTTTTTTTTTGAGTCTCATTTTGTTGTCCTTGGTAGAGGTAGAGTGCTGTGACATCCTAGCTCACAGCAACCTCAAACTCTTGGGCTCAAGTGATTCTCTTGCCTCAGCCATCCAAGTAGCTGGAACTATAGGTGCCCACCACAATGTCTGGCTACTTTTAGGGCTCTCACTCTTGCTCAGGCTGGTCTCAGTGAGCTCAGGCAATTCACCTGCCTCGGTGTCACAGACGGCTAGGATTACAGGTGTGAGCCACCACATCTGGCCCTAAATTCCACATTCTTAGAGCTGAATATCTAAAATCAGATTTTTTTTTTTTTTTACGAGAAAGAGTCCCACTCTGTGCCTTTGGTAGAGTGCTATAGCATCATAGCTCAGAGGATCCTCAAATTCCTGGGCTCAGGGGATGGGGTCTTGCTCTTGCTCAAGCAATCCACCTGCCTTATCCTCCCAGAGTGCTAGGATTATAGGTGTGAGCCACCACACCTGGCCTACAATCTGATTTTTGAGCATAAGAAATCTACCTTAGATCCTAATTATATCTTAAATACCATCAAAATGAAAACTGTATAGTGAAGGGGCTCTTATTAGCACATATTTGTTAAAGACCTTTGCCTCTTCCTTTTCTAGTTAAGATCTGGAGTAGAGCCCATGAATGGCACTCACACATGGCTCACCTACCCATCTGCTGATAAAAAAAAAGAAAAGAACAAGAAACACATCACTTCTGGTAAATGTCATAACCAGGGTGTTACCGGAATTTGACAATCTGTTGCCAGAAAGATATTAGTTCTTGCACTTGTGTTTTAGTCTGAAAAGTGCCTTCCTGTTTTTTATTAGAAGGTCCGAACTCTGACACCAGTGTTTTGTAACCCAGGCTATTAGGCTTACCTCTCTTGTGTGCAACAACAAGGAAGAGAACAAACAGCTTTGTGTTCTGGGTTATAGCACCATTCTCTTTTCTGATGCGAATTTGGGAATTTTTCCCTCTATACTTTCATTCCCTGAATTTTCTGATGGGGTTCATACACTCTGACCTCTCATGGATTTTGTTAGAAGTGACTTTTATCATCAGACTTTTTGGATCCATCTCCTCAGATTTACATTGTTATTCTTAATAAGAGTGTTGCCTGCCATTTTCACATTCTCAATAATTGGATAATTGATGTTTGAATGCCCATTCCAGAATGTGATCAAATTTTTCCTCCTCTATAGAAACCGGGGAAATAATCTTTTGCATCACTTTGCATAAAATTAACATTTTTATTGTATATAAACCCATAGGTTACAGGTTAATTTACATAATCCTGGCATTCAAGAAGCTCAACCTTTACCTTCAAGGAAAATGAAATAAATCAGGACAGCTAAAATGAAAGATATTCAAGCCACCAGAAAATAGGGTGGGTAAAGAAGAACTATGAGGAAGATATTTATATGGTTACTCTCACAAAATCTTAACGTGTTAAAGGACCACAGAGGTTTTCTAATTCAGCCTCTTACCAGTGTAGTAATTCCATTGAGAGCATACCACACAGCTGATACTTTTAGAACAAGGTGACTAGGAAAGCAGCCTCTTTGGTTTTCAAAAGCCTTTAATTGTTAGAAGGCTAAGATCTCTTCTTTTGTGAACCTATTGATGGTACCTCTGCCTCCTCAGCATCAAGCAAATCCAGTGGTTGTTAATTTAAAGTCCATAGTCAGGGCTTAAACAAGTCTAAAAACTCCCTGAAGCTGCAGGCAAAATTATATGTGTGGCATGTGCAATTACATGCATGTATTTAGACTGTTTATAAAACTTCCAAGGGGGGAAATTTGTATGATCCTCCATCAGGGCCAACTTTGAGCATATGACTTGTGCAACTGCACAGGACCCGCGCTTAGAAGGAATCTGTACTTGGTTTAATGCTTTGCTCTTGGCATCTTGAAATTCTTAATTTTTTAACATATGATCCTGAATTTTCATTTTACACCAGGCCCTGCAAATTATAGGGAAACTACCCCAATGACATGAAGCTCACAAAATGTTACTAAAATTCCTAGAAAACAAGTCTTTGGATAGTTCTACTTTCAGAAGGCCTGCATCATCTTTTATTTAGCTTCTGACTGCTTGTGTTGCCAGTCTATCTTCTCAATTTAGAATAAAAGGAAAGCAATCTCTGTTTCCCTTTAAGCTCTTTCCAGCTTCTTCCTGACCTATATGAAAGATTCTTAACTTGGAATCCATACCCGGTATTTTAAAACTTCTCTAATTTATCTATATAATATTTCAAGCTTTGAAAGCAATTTAAGCACAAAGGCTCTATTGTGTCTAACAGAAGAAAATTAACAACTTTCATTAGCATTAGGAGAGTTCTTATCTTTTTCTCCTTGGGTATCTGGAATTTGATGCACAGTGACTTCTATCAGATTATTCAGATGTATCCAATTCATTTTTACTAAGTTCTATCTTGCTCTATGTGAAAGCTTTTAAATTGATTTCTTTCTCTTTTTTGATTGATCAGGGTCTTTCCCCTTGACAAATAATACTCTCTTAATAAATTTAATATACCAAATTGTATGTTCTCATACTAAATAATGCATTTAATTTATAAGTTCAGAGTTAGAAAAACTTAATTTAAAATTTTAATTGCATATTTTATTGTAATATATCTTTAAAATAAAGTTCATAATACATTGTAATTTTACTGGAGTAGAATACCAAGCAGTTCCTTTGAAAGGGATTGCTCTTTGGTGACCTTGAACTCTGTGAGAGAAAGGCAGATCATAGCTACTCTGGACAGTGTGAGAAAGAGAAAGAAAACAAGCTCTAGGATAAAAGATTAAAAGAATTAGAACTATTTTGCCTTGGAATAAAGAAGTCTAAAGATGACTTGAAAGAAAAGAGGAATTTTTGATGAAGAGGAGTTGTCTTCTTTGTTCAAAGAAAAATGAAATGTTTTGAGATTTATGTTGACATTTGAAGAAATTTTCTTTAAAATTAAGAGAAGCATATCCTGGGTAGGTTAGAGATTTACTTACCTAAGGCAACAGCCTCAGTCAGATGTTCTCTTGAGATTCCTTCAAATTCTGTGTTTCCACCCTTGGGCTTAAAATCTTGCTTCTATGGTACACCAAAGCTGGCATGGGCTTTTTTGCTTATTTGCCTTTCATGTTAGACTCTTCACCTTCATTCTTAATTATGTGTTGGGCATATGTCCCTCCTGGGAAAGAATAAGGATGGAAGGAAATAATTCCTTTGCTGAGTGGCCAGAATGATTAATCTTGAATATCGAAGTAAGCATTGTCTCTTTCATCTTCATCATCTGGTGGAAGGCTAAGCTATATAGTTATTTCAATTTTGTTGTCACTACTCAAAATATTTTTGCATGTGCTATTTGAGAATTCTCTTTAGAATCCATGGGATGACCTAAATAACTCCAGTTCGGACCTAAGCTTTGAAAGTGATTCATTTCTTCAAAGTAGCCAACAACAATGAAATAAGCAACATATATTTGTATCCATATCTTGCCAGGAAGTGTGTTAATATATTTTCAGTGAAAATTCTAACTGTAAATTGATAGCAATAGAAGCTTTATTTGGCTTGCATCCAAGTTGGATATGAATGCACAATTAAGATCGAAATCTCGGAAAAGTTATAATGCAGGCTAATGGGTAGATAGATGGCTGGGACTACTTTGGTGACTAAAAGAAACTACTCATTCCAATTTAAAAATGAATATAGTCTCGTTATATCATACATATACAATCAGTTAACAAAATAGAATCCTAGTGGCTCTTAGAATCACTTAGAGATTATTTTTTAATGCCCCCACCCCTGCCTCTGTTACTCTCACGTTCATATTTCAGTTGAAATACTCATTCCAGGAACACTATCACTGGACTCCAAGGATGACTTGGATTCCCCAGTTCTTGAGTCAGGGCCTCACAAATAGTAGGTACTTGGTAAATATTCATTGAACGATGAGTTTATAAACAAAATGTGAAGGTTTGGAAGAAGTTAGAAGAAGCTAGAAGTTACAGTGTCTCAACGTTATTATCATAAATGTTAATAATTATTCAAAAATGTGGAGTAGGGGAAAGGAAGTAAATCTTTTATTTAACAGAATGCCTGTTAAAAAGGCGTTCTGACTTTTTGCTATTACAATTAAGTGAGAGTTTACTATAAACAAATATATAAAGATTGTCCCGTCTCCTCAGATATTAAAAAGGGTCCTTTTCTAAAGGCTATTTTTACAATTTGAACCAAGTTCAAATGCGACTGCCTCTTGTTCTTGTAACTTATAATTGCCAATCACTGTGTGGAATTGTTTGGCTTAGTATTGCTTCCATAAGGTGCTAACCATGCTCTGGTGAGATGAGACCAGATCCATGGAAAAGAAGTGCTGTGTTGATGCACATTTCAGTCCTTGGGATTGGCACTTACTGTATTCTGCACCAGTGTGCAATCTTCACCACTTACCTCCCTTCCCAGCGTAGTCTTACCCATGGGACAGAGATTTGACCTACATTGGCTGAAAGAATGTATATGAATCAAATGCTGGACAAAGAATCTGGACACCCTGGTTCTAGTCCTGGCAGTATCATTCACAGTCTCCAGGACTGTGATTAAGTCACTTTCCCTATTTGTGTTGCTTCCTAACCAGGTTCATTCGTCCCCTGTTCAAGAGGAAGCGAATACATTTAGATAGCAGGAGTTACAGCAGAGGAAGAGTTTAATTTAGCATTGTGCTAAGTGAAGAGAAAGATGGATTCCTCAGTTTAAGGATAGTTTGAAGAATTAGGCAATCAGAGGCCAGGTACTGGTGGCTCATGTCCCCAATCCTGGCACTCTGGGAGTTAGAGGTGGGTGGGTTGATTGCTAGAGCTTGGTAACTCATGACCACCTTGAGCAAGAGTGAGAGCAAGACTCTATCTCTAAAAATAGCTGGGCGTTGTGGCGGGCACCTGTAGTCCCAGCTACTTGGGAGGCTGAGACAACAGAATTGCTTGAGCCCAAGAGTTGGAGGTTGTTTTGAGCTATGAGTCCATGACACTCTACTGAGGGCTACAAAGTGAGACTCTGTGTCCAAAAAAAAAAAAAAAGAAAGAAAGAAAGAAAGAAAAGAAAAGAAATTAGGTGATCAGGCAGTTAGGTTTGTTAATTGGCTGAGTTTGGGGCAGAACCATCAGTTCCTAGGTATTTGCCCTGGGTCTGGGTGGGTTAACCAATTCACTGGAATGCAGCACCTGGAAGATACCTCAAAAACTACCTTTAGATTTACAAAGGGTGATATTATCTACAGAGAAAGCTAAGAATCTTTATGACCACCAGCTATGGGACTCCAGAATAGCAGACGGGTACAGTGGCTATAATTACTATCATTACTTTTAACTGGGCCTGTGCCTTATTTTTAGCTAAGTCCTTACCACAGCTCTTACCGTGTACCCCATTATTAATTTGTAAAGGCTGTTTCATCTGGGCCTTAGTATTCTCATCACAAAAATAATGAGGTGTTTGGGCTTTGTCCAAATTGTTTTCAAATTGTTTTTTGTGTGTTCCTAGGGGTTCATTGGATGTACTGCAGTGGCTAACGCAGAGGTCAGAGAGAGAGCCATAGTGAAGGGAGCGCTGGGTTCACCCCACTTCAACCCTAGCAGCTTCACTTTCATTTGCTCGATATGCTTCCCTGTAAGATTTTGTTTAAAAATTACATTTCTTCACATGGTATAAGTGCATAGTAGATATAAGTTAGTCATTAAAGTAGATGAAATGATTCTACCTACTGTTTCATGGCCTAATATTATGGTGTTTATGACTGAATGGAATTGATCATGCAACAATCAATTGCTGTAAGAGGCTATCTGGTTGGCCACCTGGCTGCATCTCCTCATGTCAACTCAGCAGTAGCTTTAGGTTAAAGAGGTGGGAATTATGAGCCCAGTAGAAGAAGAGGTGGCTGGTTCTCCTCCTTGTGGAGTTTGGGGTATAAGCAGGTTTGGGCAGGACTACATGTAGTCCTATTAACAGACTCTGACTGCTACTCTTCCCTCCCTAGTCCTGGAGCTAGACTTTCTATAAGTGATCACCTCTTTATTTACTGAAAGTGAAATTGATCCAAGTAACAGAATTACCCCCAGAGTGTATATTTTATAATTTTATTATCTCTCATCCTTTCAAACCCAATCCATCCTTTACTATAAGAAGCATGATTGATGCTCCTAATAGGCTGAAAGGAAGACACATATAGTAAATACTGTTTTATTTTCAGGTATTCACTGATTTGTGGGTCAAAGTGTGATGGGTTCTCAGTGGAAATGACTTGATTTTTTCCTCCTTTTTTTTTTTTTTTGAGATAGAATTTCACTTTGTTGCCCTTGGTAGAGTGTGGTGGTATCATAGCTCATAGCAACCTAAAACTCTTGGGCTCAAGCAATTCTCTTGCCTCAACCTCCCAAGCATCTGGGACTATAGGCATCTGCCACAATGCCAGGCTACTTTTAGAGATGAGGTTTCGCTCTGGCTCAGGCTGGTATGGAACCTGTGAACTCAGGCAATCCATCCATCTCAGCCTCCCAGAGTGCTAAGATTATAGGCATGAACCACTGTGCCTGGCCTGATTTTTTTCTTATATTTTGTTACTACTATTTAGAATTGACTGACTCCATTACACATTCGGCCAATGGTTAGGGGTCATGTGAATGGTGACTGCTCTCATTCTAGCTGGAACCAGTGAATTGGTCCATAATCACATGATAAATCGATTAGAGGCAAGAGGTACTAACATTAAGTTTCCACAATCACTCACATCTCATCACTTATTTCACTCTTTGCTGCATGGATACCAGACAGTACAAATAAAGCCTTCTGCTGAGGTATTTGGAGGGTTTGATCAGAAAATGCCAAAGTTGGGCCAGTGCCTTGCCCTGATCTTTAGGATCATCTGAAGATCTCAATCTTCAGCTTCACCTTTTGGGGACAAAGCAGAAAATGCTTTTGCCTTCTTGTTGAAAAATTGCAGGAAGTGATTGGCAGTGCAACTTTTGCAAACTTGTTCATTTATAAAGCATCAAAAATGGGGTGTCCAGGCATGACAGAGTCACATAAAAATTAATGTTTTGCTTTAATGAAATGTATCTCAGGCTGCCTATAAGATGGACTGCATTCACAGTTTACCTGAAAATCCACCTCCACACTCATTCAAAAGGCTTGGACAACACTGTATTTAGAGTTATGAATTCTCTCTTTTGCCAGCCAAGATGGCTTCTGTTTTAGCCTTCAGCTTGAGGATCAGCATTCTTTGGCTCAGAAACATGTAAATCCATTTTAAATTGAGCAGAATAAGGGACAAGAAAAAAGGCAGAGGCAGAGAAATTATATATAGGGTTAATAATTGCTATATGAAATTCAAGCTCCTAGGCTTCTTCGTTCAATAAATATGGATTAAATACTCACTTGTTTGCCAGATACGTGGGAGAGGTAAAGTAAAATCCCTTCTGCTTTTAACTGACAGAAACAGAGTAACCAGGAAAGTCCACTCAGGCATACCCTGATCCTCCTTTTTCAAGAAGACTTCCATGACTCATTGAGCAGTAGGAAATTATTCCTATTCCATTCCAGCTTAATCATGAACATTTGTTCTCTTTTGCTGTAGGGCATGCTTTTATCCATTTGCACCTGCACCTTATTTCTCTGTAATGTGGGCACCTGTTTGGCCAAATTAGTTAACTATGGAAGAGGTAATAGAGCCTCTGCTCTGGAGTCACACCTATGTGGGTTTAAATCCAACATATGCAATAGGTATATCTATGAAACCTTGAGTACATTACTGAATCACCAGTGCCTTATCTGTAAAATAAAGTTATTTACTATGTAAAAATCACTGGAAGAATTGGAGAAAATATGTAGAAAAAACACACAGGCCTTGCTATATAATGTTTTATGCTCAATGGTTGGCAATTGTTTTGTTTTTGCTGCCATTATATTCCTTAAGTAAAAATTTTCTTAGTTATTGTACGGAAAATGAATGTGATAGCAGTCCCAAGGAGAGGCGTCTTTTAGTTCTGCTCTTCTGGTCAGAAAGAAAGGTTTGTGTATTTAAGTTTAAAGGGTACCACCAGGCAGTAGGTAGGTTTTAATTATTTCTCATATTCGTTTTTTTTCCTGCTCTTATTTTCCAGAACTAGTGGGTCACCTGTAATTTTCTTTAGTGTTTAGGGTGTTGTAAAAATATGTTATTATATGAAAGGTCATTGATACAGAGGAACCAGATACCACTGTGTATACATACACATACTGACTTTGTTTTTCAACCTTGGTAAATAGAGGCCTTTAAAATATAAGTTGAAAAATTATTACATTTTGTTTAAGGAAATGCTTTAATAGGAGACAAGAGAAGATACTTTCTCTTTTGGCACAAAGTAATTACCCAAGAAAGGCATCCCATATGAAAACCTATTGATCTAAGATGAACTAGAAATTTGGCTGAATATTTTAGAATTTGTTTGTTTGCCCTGAACTTCAAAGGCTCATGGCCTAGGAAGGGAAGAGGCACTAAATAGTTAGGCTTCTTGTATCTTCTGTTCATGATCCCTGAAGATTGCCTTGTATTAAAAGCATGGGTTGACCTTCAAGACTCTTGCCAAACCTTTTTCTCTGAGGGTTTCTCTATTTATCTTGAGAATGGAGTCCTGCTGGTTGACAGAAAGTATGTTCTGACCGGGACCTAGACTCTGCTAACATAAAAATGAAAGGGTTCAAGAATTTGTTAGCTCACGTAATGGCTCTCAAAATCTGTTCCTAGATGTCATGACTTGTTTCTGGAACCAATGATGTTATCACTTCAACAACTACTTTTGTTGGATGTTTACTGTGTGCCTGATCCTGTGCCAAGCACTTGACTAGTAAGACCTCCTTTAGTGCTCTCAACAACACTAATTGGTGCTGCATAAAACAGATTTGTGTTTTTTGAGACGGAGTCTCACGTTGACACCCTTGGTAGAGTGTTATGGTATCATAGCTCACAGCAACTTCAAACTCTTGGGCTCAAGCCATTCTCTTGCCTCAGCCTCCCAAGTAGCTAGAACTACAGGTGCCCACCACAACGCCCAGCTATTTTTAGAGACGTGGTCTAATTCTTGCTCAGGCTGGTCTCTGAATTCCTGAGCTCAGTCAGTCTGCTCTCCTAGGCCTCCCAAAGTGCTAGGATTACAGGCATGAGCTACTATGCCAACCCAAAACAGAAGATTTTATGGCCAAAAAATCCAAACCAAACAAACAAAGAAACAAATAAAATGTTTGCAAACACTGGGTAAAAAAAGTTGAAGGGGTTTCTTTACTGTAGGACTTCTCAAAGCTTTTAACCTGCTAATTTGTGCTATGAATTCCAAGGGGACTCAGTATG
>NW_003852611.1:1735794-1736907 GCF_000181295.1 Otolemur garnettii | reverse complement strand
TAGTTATAAGTGTATACATGTCCCCTGGAGAACTGAATCTGTGTCCCTATTCTACCCACGACTAAGCCACCATGATTCCTAACCTAGACTATGGCTGAAGTCTCATAACTGGTTTTCCTGTCTTATTGCTTATCTTCCTATAAACTACTGTCTATGCTGCCACCAGATCCTAAAAAACAAAAGTGTACTACTCTAGTATTTTTGTAGAAAACCTTTAGAAACCTCCTATAACCTTACTGTTGAACACCTTACTTACAGAGTCAAGTGCAAGGACCCGCCCAGATAGAACCAACCTGCCCAGGAAGGAATGAATGCATGGAATGTCCCACCCAGAATGTGCCAATCCCTACCCTTCCGACTCTTTAAATCCCCATCACCTTAACCCATGTGCTGACTTACTTCTGGAACTCAGCTCGCCTGCACCCAGGTGGAAATAAAGGCTGGTGTTGACCACACAGAACTTGGACTCCGTTTCCTTTAGTTCACATTTTGGAATAATCTTTTGTTTTTGGTCTTTGACCTCTCACTTACTATGCTACACAGCTGTGACTGAGCTGAACCTTGCACACATCTTCCAGCCTCATCTCTCTCTCTCTTTTTTTTTTTTTTTGAAACTGAGTCTCACTTTGTCGCCTTTAGTAGAGTGCTATGGTGTTATAGCTCACAACAACCTCGAACTCTTGGGCTCAAGTAATCCTCTTGCCTCCGTTTTTCAGTTTTAGTACAGATAGGATCTCACTCTTGCTCAGGCTGGTCTCAAACTCCTGAGTTCAAGCAATCTACCTGACTTGGCCTCCTAGAGTGCTAGGATTACAGGCCTGAGACCAGCCTCATCTCTTAACCCTCCTCTCCCTCAGGCTCTCTCTGCACCAGATACACTATCAATTTTTCTGGTATTCTGGGCTAATTCCCTCTCGGGCATATTCTGTTCACGTAGCCTCCCTCTGCCTGGAATGTTCTTGCACATGTCTTTCAACTCCTACTCATTCCTCCTTTCATTGCTTAAATGGTATTTTCTAAGAGAGGTTTTTGCTAACCATCAAAAACTTTAGAGGTAGCTGGTTTTTCTGGGTTCAATACAGATAAGGGGGAATTTTTTTTAAACTTTTTTTT
>NW_003852611.1:1728095-1734427 GCF_000181295.1 Otolemur garnettii | reverse complement strand
TGAGAGCAATCCTTGGCCCTTATATTTGTAAATATTAGTCTTTTATCATTATTTAGTATTTTATTACCTATTCTCAATATTTTGTTTAATATTTTTAAATATGAAAATGTTCCCCAGTTAATGGAATTCTTTTTAAATTTGTTACCCTTAGCTTTTTAAATTTTAAAAGTTCTAGTTCAGGGTATAATAACAAAGTAAGATAATGTAGTATAAGTTATTTTCCAATTAGCCGTATTCATGGGGCGTCTTCCTTGGGCCATGAAATATAGGCCCAAGGTACGCCTGGTAGCATGTGAACATCGGAGGAAGCCCAGGACCCTAAAAGAAAAAAATACCTTTGAGTACTGAGCCTGCAAATTGAAAAGCCACAGAATAAATACACAGTAAATATGTGTTGGCAGGTTTTTATGTAAGACAGTGTTGGTGTTATATACGTTCTTTTACCTGATCCTTCTTGTCGCCTATGGAACTCATTTTCATTGCTACCAAGCAGGATTACCAGTTCATTTGTTACGTATTGAACAAAATAACTGACTGGACCTTGTGATAATCCAATTCATGACTTTGGGTGCATTAATTGGTCTCTGAAACTAAATGGGGCACATATTTGACAGATTTATTGGGTCCTCTGGGTTTCTTTGAAAGTTCTAGTAGACTAGACTACTAGGTAGAGCCGGCAGGAGGACAGAACACAGTGTATTGACCACAAAGTCACTTCCTGATAGTTGGATGGGGAAAGCTGTCTAGTGTTCCTGCTTTAACAAGGGCCACTTCTAGATCAGTCACACACACACAAAATGTATATGGAAAGATGTAGACAAAGGGAGCTCCCTGGGAGGTTACTGGTGTCAGTTACGCATTATCAGTACATACATCCAAGTGCCACAGCACTGCCAGTACAGCTTGGGTTGAGTTTCTTTGCCATCTTTGGTTTCATTGGCAAACAGGCTATATTAGAATATGTAAAGGCTCATTAATAGATTACTAGCACTAACAAGAGGAATATTCAACCTAATGAGAGAGTGTGCCTCATTAATGGCTTGGAAATGAAGCAGTCTCTATCTTACTAATCAATGCTAAGTGATGCTAAGTGACTGACCTTCCAGGAGGCTACAGCTCATTAGTAGAATACACACAGATGGTAATGTGCTCAAAGGTATTTAAAATATATGTGAAAAGAACTACATTAATAAAGCAAACCTATCCCAACTGCCCGTGATTTGGCTCACTCTTCCCCTGTGCTATCTGTATGTAATTTGGTACATTTATTTATGAGAATAAATTTGCCTCATAAAATCTATGGCATTCAAATTTTGACGTAGATAATAGATCATGATCAATGTTCACAATAATTTGCTTTCATGAAAAAAGTCTATAGGAAGACTTGGCTTATAATAAGGGCTTTATTTATTCAGTAACTCATTTATCCAAGGATAATTGCCTTGAGGGGGAAATGAATTCTAAGCCTGATGTAATAAATGTTTATTTGGAATTGTACTTAACTATATTTTTCTTTTTCCTTCTTGTCAAATGCTTTCTCAAATGTGACTTGTTAATAAATTTTCCCAATGTCTCCAAAGGCTTTGCTGAAGATGTTCATGCTGAAATGTTCCATAAATATACTTGAGTTTCTCTGACAACTAGCCAGTGGTGACATCAGAGATAGCATGACTATCCTTCAAATAGGACAATGGATACAACAGCCAACTTACTAGCACTATTCTTATCCCACACTTGCCAAGCTACTGCAAAAGCCCCAAGTGGTAATGCATAGATAATTTTAAAATCTTGTCTGTCCTTTCTTTCAACTTAGCCAATCTGTCTCCTGGAAGAGTTGAGCTGAAGTCTGCAAGGAGTTTTAATAACATGATACTCTCATATCTTCTCCCCACCTTGCCCACATTTTAAAATGTCCTTTTTTTGTTCATCCTCCCTGTCAGAGATCCCAGGTTTTGGTATCTTCAGTGAAAAATAGTCGGATGATGACGTTTGTCATTTTTTAGGCCTCCCTTTATTTTCATTTAGATATGAAGCTTCTGTAGGGCAAGACCTTTACTGTTTGTTTGGTGAAGTGCAACATGTGCTCACAGCTCTCTGCTCCTAATAAATGGAATTAGGAAATCTGTCTCGAAGTAGAACCAAACAGTGACACAACCACATCCAGGCAGCCTGCCCTTTGCTTAGGAGAAAGTGCTGTGACAATACAGTGCCTTCAGGTCATTTCTAGTTAGTTAAGGTCAGGGGAGAAGCTTAGGAAGCAAAGTGCAAGAATGGAATTTGGCTCTTGTACATATTGCTCTAGCCAAGATTGTAAGATCTGCAATTAGTAAAGGTCCAAAATAGCCACTAGTTTCGAATTAATAAGCCTGAAGAGTGAGATCCACCATTTTAAGAGTTCTACAATAATCTTTGTGCATATCACATTTTCTTTCCTTTCCTTTTCTTTTTTTAAAGAGGTGGAGTCTCACTCTTGCTCCGGCTGGTCTTGAACTGAGCTCAAGCAATCCACCCACCTCAGCCTCCCAGACTGCTAGGATTACAGGTGTGAGCCACTGCATCCAGCCTCCATATCACATTTCTTAAAAACAGATGCTGCTTTGTGTCACCTCAGGGCCTAGCTTCTCCATGAAGCCTTCTTTCCCTAATCCTGCCCCTGTTAATTTTTCTTTTCTATCATCCTCTACCAATTCCATGCTGATTAGGCCCTAAAAATTCTTTGAAGCTCTACCATGTTGGATACTCAATGTCACCTCAGTGGTGAAAACAAGTTCATTTATACCTCAGGGCATATGGCTGCTTTGGTTAAATTCCAAGGGCCTTAGTCTGTTTATTTGTTGGAATTTTGCTGGCTTAATTATTAAATGACATACAAGACAAATGAATACAATCTCTGGGTAAATTTACAAATTTAGTGACATTTCTCTCCATTAAGTTTTGACCTTAATAAGACAGCAGGGACCTTCCTATAATAAAGTAGTTCATGAATTTTCTTCCTAGACAGAAGAACACCAGAAACATTTTCTGTTAAAACCAAAATGAGTTGTAAACAGCTATATGGAGTTTCTAGAAAGCAATTAATTTTGCCAGTGGGAGTTGAAACAAGGACACTTCTGCTATGGTCTGAGAGCTTGAATTCTGTTCCAAAATAGATGAGACTGGGTCTTGGCCTCTGACTTTTTGCTTCTTCATTTGTTAGTGTGTTTTTGAGTCACCTGTGTCTGAAGAATAATGATCTATTGAGGATCTAGAAGCATTTATCCAGACTACACAAGGACCTGAACAGTTAGATCTTCATATCAGATGGCCCTCTTTTATAGGAAGCCAGTGCTTAGTTAGGCAGAATAGCTGGGCCAGGGCCACTCTACAAGTTAGCAGTAGAATCTTGCTCTCTTGCCTGTGCCTTACTGGTTACCACATGACTATCCTGAAGATCTGTTAGTATTATCTCCTTTCTTGCCTTGAGTGAAGTCTTTTAAATGAGGGATGCCTCAGGTTTTCCTTTTATAAAGATAGGGTAAATGACATTAGTTTATTCACTTATTCAGCAAAAATAGTATAGGCAGTAAAAAGACCCAAGAAAAATAAGATGTAGTTAGTACCTAGAGATATGCACTTTTTTAATTAAAAGGTATGAAAAGTTACAATTTAGTTTGTGCTATTGTAGACTAGAAAAAAGTACCATGGGAGAATTGTATTTTTAAAGGAGGCATTGCCAGAATCATTTGAGCCCATTGAACAAATGTGTAGGGGAGCACATGTATGGTGTATACCCTTAAAACTTTTCTACTATCATCTATTTCTGCAGGTGGGGTCCCTACCATTGTAGGAACAATTAGACCATTCAAAGAATTGGTAGGGTTGCCTAGACCCTTCTCAGTATCTTCATCTTCTTTTCTCTATGTCTTTCCTATTTCTGTCACTCCTATGTAAAGCCCTCTCTGCCCGTGTGTCCACATCAGGTTTATTTTTCAAGGCTCTGCTTAAGGGGCCAATGGATTTGCATTTAGGTTGTCTGTAGAGGATCTGAAATGCATGTGGGAAATTAAATTTTTAAGTTAATCTAACCTTTAGTCTAAAAGCACTTGTCAGGCACTGGCCATTACTCAGGGGTTTGCTGTATGATAGGTCACCTTCATGGAGGAACATCTGCAGAAAGGGACTGACACATGGCGGTAACTTGGCTGGACTGAGGCACACAGGTGTGTGAGCTGTTCTTTAATCATAGATTTGAATTTCCTCTTTTCAGAGGATTCACTTTAGTTATGAGAAGCACCTTGCAGCAGAAATGAACCCCAGTTGTCTTTTTATGGGGGAGATTTTTATTTTTTAAAAATGTTAATTAAGCCATAAACCATTCAGCCATCTCGTTTTTAGGGCCGAAATTTGGGCACTTTTTCCTGATTTAGCTCTGCCTTTATAATAAAATTCCCCCAATATTAGAGAAACCTCCATATGTCCTAATTAAGTGGCCAAATCTTGGCTTCTGTGGATTTATTCTGTAATGCAGACAGTAATGGTTCATAATGACTCTGAAAGACTGTTTAGCCAATCTTGCCAAAACTAAAATTGCTTTTCATTTTTAATATCCCCAACTGTTGTCGCCCTGTTGGGGATAGTAAATGTATTTGCATTTGTGTGGGACCTCATATGCAACTCAGTGGAAAACATGGCACTTCTCTCTGTGAATTTTATAAACCCTATGTAGCCAGGCTATGCATATCAAAAGCATATCTGCACGTACTTGCCAGCGAACTTGTGTTTCTTGCAGGCCTTTCTCTTGCTTCCCAGAATTTTTCTGCAGGAAATTGGTGAAATACTTCTGTCCCTCACACCTTTATTTGGGAGCAGAATTCATACCGGGCCTTTGGTTCCTTTAAGACTAGGATTAACACCTATAGACTGAGAACCACCCCTCCCCAGCAGGTAGTGTATAAAGGGCACACAGCCAGTACTAGCCTGACTATTCACTAGTCCTGTTTGCTAGTGTTAAGACTGAATAATGCTTGGACCTGGAAAATAAGTATTTTGCCATCCTGTACTGTTCTGTAGCATCTTTTCCAGTTGATGTCACTGCCTGTCTTTCTACACTTAAAGCATCTTCTGAACTTTTCTTAGCCTGTTGGACACATAGTCCTGATTCCTTCTTGCCAGCTCTGTTTCACTTTTGTTCGTACCTTGTTGAACTCTTTTGAAGATAGAAGGGATGTTCTGACTATCTAGGAATGAGATGGGTAATGAATGCAGTAAAGACCGTGAGAAAGTGAAGAGACATCATATCTAGAGCCCAGAAGGTAGAGGTGAAAAGAATAGAGACTTGTTTTTGATTCTAACAGTAGGGGGAGAAAAAGTTGAAGAGACATACAAGGTAAGTCAGTTTTGGTGACTAGAAGTCAAGTGGGTTCTATTTTGCAAAGTAAGTTGCAAGTAACGTCAATCAGCTGAGGGCAAAAGAGAAAATATAAGAATAAAGCCTGGACGGGCTGGCATCATGGCTGGCACTTGTAATCCTAGCACTCTGGGAGGCTGAGACAGGAGGATCCTTTGAGCTCAGGAGTTCAAGACCAGCCTGAGAAAGAGTGGAGTCCCTGTCACCACTAAAGATAGAAAATTTAGCCAGGCATTGTGGTGGGTTTCTGTAGTCCCAGGTACTCGGGAGGCTGAGGTAGGAGGATTGCTTGAACCTCAGAGTTTGAAGTTTCTGTGAGCTAGACTAATGCTAGAGTATTCTAGCCTGTGGCAACAAAGTGAGACCCTGTCTCTAAATTAATTAATTAATCAATTAATAAAGTTTGGGAAAGTGGCTCAAATTTGGATCACACTCTGCTTACACAGTCACTTTCCCCAGACTAATTGTCAGCAGTGGCTACACCAGCTACCCTGAAATGATTCTTCACACAGTTACCATTCTAAAGATCTTGAAGCAGTTCTCTGCAGGTGACAATAATATCCTACAACAATATGGGTTGGTACCAGGACCAGTGGGGGTCTCCGTGTCACCCAACAATCCACTGATGTGTTTTGGTCTCCTACTTCTTCCATTGCATACTACCTCCATTTTCAAAAAGTATGTTGAGTGGTAATACTTGGGCTAGAAAATCTGCAGTGAGATGATTCCTTTGCTTGGAACCCATGGCAGGAACCTATTTTATGTGACCATCACCTAATCTTTAGTGCTAATTGGCAAAAAGGGTTGAGTCTTTCTGTACTTCCTAGAGCTTCAGAAAAGACAATCTTGAGCTGCATGTGGAGAAAATCCTCTATTTTCTTGAGTTTAAATCAACTAAGATGCAAAGCAGAAAATATAATTTCTCTCTAAGGTCTAGATTCCCTTG